>NC_048299.1:91476788-91531788 GCF_013100865.1 Trachemys scripta elegans
AGAGCATAAGCTTTCGTGGACTACAGCCCACTTCTTCGAATGCATCCGAAGAAGTGGGCTGTAGTCCACGAAAGCTTATGCTCTAATAAATTTGTTAGTCTCTAAGGTGCCACAAGTACTCCTGTTCTTCTTTTTGCGGATACAGACTAACACGGCTGTTACTCTGAAACCTGGACCATGAAGTCTTCTGTTTATTCACCAAACAGGTACAGCAAGTGCAAGGGTTCAGAGGCCGCCTACCATGCCCACTCCATACCCCTTAAAGTCACACACACACACACACACACACACCAATAAAACCCCCTTCCACCTGAAAAAAACGGTTACCTACCTTTTCATAACTGTTGTTCTTCGACATGTGTTGTTCATGTCCATTCCATTCTAGATGTGTGCACGCCCATGTGTACAGTCGTCAGAGATTTTTGCTTTAGTGGTATCCGTAGAGTCGACTGCAGCAGCCCCTTGAGTGCTGCACTCATGTGCTGGTACATTAGGCACCACTGGCCCTACGCTCTCTCAGTTCCTTCTTGCCAGCAACTCTGACAGAGGAGCAGGAAGGCAGGTAATGGAATGTACATGGGCAACACATCTTGAAGAACAATGGTTACGAAAAGATAGGTAACCGTTTTTTCTTCTTCAAGTGCTTGCTCATGTCCATTCCATTCTAGGTGACTCACAAGCAGTATCCTCGGAAGTGGGCTTGGAGTTCACGGTCTTATGGCTTGCAGCACTGCTCTATCGAAGCCAGCATCATCCTGGCCTGCAGGGTAAATGTATAATGGGATGTGAATGTGTGGACAAACAACCAGGTGGTCGCACTACAGATGTCCCAGATAGGCACTTGGACTAGGAAAGCTGCTGAAGAGCCTTGTGCCCTGGTTGAATTAGTGGTTATGATCGCTGGAGGGGGCACCTTTGCCTGATCATAGCACCAGCGAATGGAGGCAGTGATCCAAGAAGAAATTCTTTGAGCAGACACTGGACGACCTTTCATCCTGTCAGCCTCCATGACAAACAATTGTGTTGACTTGCGAAATGGCTTGGACCTTTCAATGTAGAAGGCTAGCGCCCTCCTGACGTCTAGGGAATGCAACCTATGCTCCTCAGATTTATGCAGCTTTAGAAAAAAGACAGGTAAGTAAATGTCTTAGCCCGTATGAAACTGTGAGACCCTCTTGGGCAGGAAAGCCGGGTGTGGCCGCAGCTGGACCTTGTCTCTGTAAAAGACTGTATAGGGTGGTTCCAAGGAAAGCACCCTAATTTCAGAGACCTGTGGGCAGATGTTATTGCAACCAAGAACGCAACCTTCCAGGAAACAGAAGGAGAGAGCAGGAAGCCAGAGGCTCCAAGGGGGTCCCATAAGCCGTGACAGCACAAGGTTCAGGTCCCACAGAGGGACTGGGTCCCTGACGTGCAGCTAGAGGTGCTCAAGACCCTTGAGGAACATGGAAGTCATGTTCTGGGCAAAAACCAACCTACCCTCGAGCGGCTGATGGAAGGCCAAGAGAGCAGCCAAGTGGACCTTAATAGATGAAAGGGACAGCCTTGAAGCTTGAGATGCAGAAAGTAGTCCAGGATTAACTCCAGTGAGGCCCGCTCAGGCTGAATGCCTTGATCTGAGGTTCAACAAGCAATGCGCTTCCATTTAGCCAGATAGGCTGCTCTGGTGGAGGGCTTTCTGCTGCCCAACAGAACCTTTTTGACACCGGCCGAGCACTCTTGTTCCTCTGCATTTAACCATGCAGCAGCCAAGCCGTCAGATGCAGCACTGCCAGGTTTGGCTGCAGAAGCCTGCCTTGGTTTTGGGACAGCAGCTCCGGCCGGAGTGGTAGCTGTAATGGAGCAGCCACCAAGAGATCCAGCAGCGTGCTGAACCAGTGCTGGCATAGCCAAGCTGGCGCTATGAGGATCATCTTCACCCTGTCCTGCTTGATCTTCATGAGGACTCTGAATTAACGGCACTGGAGGGAAGGTGTACAACAGTGCACCGACCATAGGAGCAGAAAAGCGTCTGACAGGGAGCGTCTGCCGATCCCCAAATCAAGCAGAAAACATGGCACTTCCTGTTCTCCCTGGATGTGAACAGGTCCACCCGGGGAATCCCCCATCTCTGGAAGATGATGCTGTCCACCTCTGGATGGAGCGACTTCTCATGGCGAGACGAGAAGGTCCTGCTGAGGCCATCTGCGAAGGGAACTCCCTCCAACACTGATGCAGGATTCCGCCACCATATGAGTAATGACAGTACATGGTCCAGGACCCTCACTACATGGTCCACGCAGGGACCAAGCTGTGTCTGTTGGGGACACAGACTGATGCCAGCCACACCTACAGGGGACTGAGGTGGAGCAGTGTGTACTGAACCACTTAAGGGTAGGCCGCCATGTGCCCCAACAATCACAGGTACGTTTGAGCAGTGGTGAGAGGGTGGGCTTGCATGAATGAGATCAGGTCCGCCATGGCTTGGAACTGGGCCTCGGGGAGGAAGGCTCTGGCCTGAATAAAGTCAAGGACCAAGCCAATGAACTCTATGCGTTACACTGGAATTAAGGTTGTCTTTTTCTTGTGTATTAACAGCCCAGATCCCGGCAGGTGGAGCAAACCAGATTGAGATGCCACTGCACCTGATTCTGGGACTGGCTCTTATTAGCCAGTCATCAAAGTACGGGTAAATTTGAACACCCCGGCGCCTCAGGTGAGCAGCCACTGGTGCTGTGCACTTTGTGAACACTCTCAGGGCTGACAAGAGACCGCAGGGCTGTGCCATGAATTGGAAATGGCGCTGGCCCAGCACAAAATGGAGGAAGCACCTGTGCCCTGGGAAAATGGAACTATGGAACTATGCGACCTTCAAGTCAAGGGCAGTGTACCAGTCTCCTGGATCGAGGGGATGATGGAGGCCAGGGAGACCATGTGAAATTTCAACTTCTTGAGAGACTTGTTGAGGTGACACAGGTCAAAAATGGGTCTGAGGCCCCCTTTTGCTTTCGGGATTAGGAAGTAGCAGGAGTAGAACCCTTTTCCCTTCATGTCCCAAGGGACATCCTCCACCGCCCCCAGGTGCAGGAGGTTCTCAACTTCTTGAACGAGAAGTTGCTCATGAGAAGGGTCCCTGAAGAGGGTCAGGGAAGGGGGGGTGGGGGGGAGGGTCGGCCACAAACTGCAGGTGTAACCCAAAGATATTACGTCAAGCACCCAATGGTCTGAGGTCAGCCGTGACCAGGCCGACCAGAAGGGGCGCAGGCAGTAGAGGAAAGAGTAGGATGGTGGATCCGCGATGTGATGGGGGTGCCATCCTTGAGCGCACTATCAAAATGCCTGCTTCTGGCCTCCTTGGTTCCTAGAAGGCCCAAGCTGAGCAGTCCAAAGGTAAGATGGCAGGTGGCACCGCTTAGACCACTTGTCTCTATCCTTTTTCCTGTAGGTGCTCAGCCACGGAGTTCCCCAGGACCTAGACTAGGGATGCGGAGGAGGCAGAGAATGGAACGGCGTCCTGGCCTGCTGAGGGGTATGAAGGCCCAAAGAGTGGAGGGTGGCACTGGAGTCTTTAAGGCCATGGAGCCTTGCATCTGTGTGCTCAGAGAAGAGCTCTTTCCCCTCAAAAGTGAGGTCCTGCATCAAACGGGAGGTCCTGCATCTCCTGGGATAACCCGGAGGACTGTAACAAGAGCTGCGCCTCATAACCACCTCATGACCACTCTGGTCGCTGAGTCCATAGTGTCCCAGGCCATCTGGTGGGCCCCTCTCGCAACTGCTGTGCCTTCTTTCACTAAAGCAGTGAACTCCTGGGCTTTGTCCTGTAGGAGGGCCTCCTTGAATTTGCTGAGGGAGTTCCACAGATTAAAATTGTACCTGCCTAACAGGGCCTGGTGGTTAGACACCCGAAATTGCAGGCTGGCTGTTGAATAAATTTTCCTGCCAAACAAGTCCAGTCTCTCGGTGTCTTTGTTTCTTGGTATGCCACTGACTTGGCCTTGCCTGTCCCTTTCATTGACAGTGGACACGACCAGTGACGCTGGTGGAAGGTGTGTACAAAAATATTCGAACCCTTTTGCAGGGATGTAGTACTTCTTTTCCACCTTTTTAGAAGTAGGTGGAATGGAAGAGGGGGTCTGCCACAGCGATTTGGCAATCTTAAGGATCCTTGGTGGATGGGCAGCGTGACCCGGGCCGGGGTGGTGGAGGATATAAATTAAAGAGGTCGTCGGACTCCTCTGCCACCTCCTCAATTTTCAAGTTCAAATTAGTAGCCACTCTTTTAAGGAGGGCCTGGTGCTCCTTGAAGTTGTCGGGGGGACTGCCCATTTGGAAGGGGTCCGCCACCGCTTTGTCCACAGACAACGACGATCATACTGCCACAGCAGGGGCGGGTTTCCCTTCCCTTTCCGGGGATGGCTCCTAAGGCGTTGAAGCCCACTGTGCTGCCCCCATGTCGGATTCAGTGCTGCGTTCTGATCCTGGTGCCGGTAAGGCGTGGGGTCTGATGCCTAGGAGCCAGGCGTGGGGTCCGAGCGGGAGGGCTCCAACGCAGGACACAGCGCAGCCTCCATGAGGCGGGCCCTCAAGCGGATATCCCTCTCCTTCTGGGTTCTAGGGCGAAAGTTCTTACAGATTCTGCACTTGTCCTTTCTATGGGACTCCCCCAAGCACTTCCAACAGCTGTTGTGGGGGTCACTAATAGGCATCGGCCCGTTGCATGATGAACATGGTTTGAATGGGGCATCAATGGGGCATGCCCCACTCCAGGGCGAAGTCCCAGCTGGAACTCTAACTACCGAACTAACCTAACACTTAACTTAATGGCTAACTAAGTACCTACCAACTACATACAGAGAGGATGGACAATGGGTTGTAAAGAACCAATCATGATCTTGCAATGCAAGACGAGGTGCTCCGACAAACCGTCAAGGGCGGTAAGAAAGAACTGAGAGGGTGTAGGGCCGGCGACGCCTAATATACCAGCTCATGAGTGCAGCATTCAAGGGGGTGCCACAGCCAACCCTACGGATACCGCTAAGGCAAAAAATCTCTGATGACTGTGTATGTGGGTGCGCATACACCTAGGATGGAATTGACATGACCAAGCACTCGAAGAAGAAGCAGCAATTTCCTGAAAACTCTGAAAAATATCACCTCCCGCAACACACACCCTTCTGCTCGCTCGCCTACAGGTTTGTCTGCTGGGCGGGATACACTAGCCCATTGTACAGAGATGCACATGGCCATATTACAGCTGCATATATATATAGGTAGGTACTTAGTTAGCCATTAAGTTATAGATATAGATATAGATATAGATATAGATATATATGGCCCTTAAATTCCAACCTGCCCTTAAATCCCAAACTCTGTCATCAGATTTAAGTGAATGCCAGGGTGGTTCCAAGGGAATGGTGCATAGGTATGGGCAAAACAAAAGAGAAATGGAGATTTTGGAAAGAATACAAAGAACAAATTTCTTCTATCATAGTCGGACTCCCCAAAGGCACAAGTTTAGGGGCCTCGAAGGATAGTTATACATACAGCTATAATGTATAGACTTATCCTGGCTCTCATTTTTAGCCTGCTTAAATCTTAGTCCCACCAATCCCCTCACCTAGGGAAGGAATAACCTTCAAAGCTTTGCAGAGCTGGTTTGGGTCAGATAAAAACTGAATAATTAAGATGGTTAACCAATGTTTGCTGAGTTTCAGAGCTCCCCACTCCCAGAAATGTGCCGTCTCCCTTTGCCTAACCACCCCTCTTCATAAGCAAGCCCTATGACCCTCATTCTCTCCCCTCTGCCTGATGCTGATGGAAAGGCTCATTGCATCACTGGAGGCAAAGCCTGAACTGCCTGTATTCACCACTAAGGTCTTGGAGGGGCAGATAAAAGTACATTAGTTCTTCTTGATCTTCAAGGGCTAGCTCAGTCCCCCTTTCCTGTTTTATTTTGGCAGAGGGGGCAGTTCAGCCTGAAGCCCTGCTTCCTTTCCCCCAACCCTATCCCTCTACACATCCATGTACTCTGGCATTTTCTGAGTTGAGAGTAGGGAAGTTTTCTTCTCCCCACCACTGAGCAGTAGAAGGACTATAAAATAGCATGGAGATAGAGCTGGTTCTTAACCAAATGTTTTCAGGGCTCAAAAGAAGGCTTACTATTAGTTGGAGTGTAGAGATGAGCAAAAGTACTTTGAGAATTAGTTTTTTGAGACAATTCTGCCCATCCCTAATTTTACCCCTCTTGTCTTAATGCTTTATCATATTTTTCTACACTTCAGAATATTGTTGCTAACCATTTTTAGGGATATCATATTTCAAATCATCATTATGTGATGTATATCTGAGGATGGATGAACAGGCAGATAATCAGGAATGAAACTTGTAATTTCACAGAGGAAGTTTCAAAAACATTTTATTAAACTTTTGGCTTTCACGCTGAATTTATTTGCTGTGGTAGGTTCAAATCAGAATTTTAAAGTTATTAATCATGTTTCAGTAGTTCCAGAAACGTACAATTGGACAGAAGAACATTTAACATTTTTCTTTTTTTTGGGTGCTTTGATTTGCAAGTAATACCCTAATTATTTTGTGTAAAACTAAACCAACCAGCTTCACAAAAAAGGACAGTTAAATAAGTGTATGCTTTATGGAGGGTGAGGGAGAAAACACTTGAAAGCAACTTCACTTGGATTATTTACAAACAAGCATAAACAAAAATTTCACTGAATGCTGCTCAGGAGTATAATCCACTCCTGCCTGCTGAGAAAGAATGTGAAGCTGTTGCCAATAAAAGGGGTTTCATACTAAACAAGAAAGTTCTCAAAAACAAAAGAGGGTTATCAAATTATAGTAAATTTAAGTAGCCTGTTTTTTAAAACAAAACAAAACTAGGATTTGCTTCTTAAAATTCACTACAAGGAATTGTAACCATTCCTAAATGCGCCACAGGCTTTTCCATCCAGGAAATATTAAAACTAACAAGAATTTTTTAAATTTCTGTTAATTATAAGGTATGTGCAGTAATGAAGTGCAGTAGTGCCGCATTGAATCAGAGGAACTGAAGCAAAAAAGAAACAAAGTTCATGAAAAAAAGGGGCCTCCTACTGAAAGAGAAAAATTTTAAAACTAAAACACAAATCTGTACAAGCATTTCACAGGAGTCTCTCATAATGGGTTTGAGCCTACAGTTCTTACACAGGAAAAACTTATTTTGGTAGACTCATAATGGAATTTTACATAGAAAAAGACTAACCACCAATCTCTTCTCCAACTTCCTCTGTTGCCTTCAGCAAGTCACTTAGAGCAGTGGTTCTCAACCAGGGGTACACATAACCCTGTGGGTATTCAGAGGTCTTCCAAGGGGTACATCAACTCATCTAGATATTTGCCAAGTTTTACAACTGGCTAAATAAAAAGCACCAGCAAAATCAGTACAAACTAAAATTTCATACAGATGACGACTTGTTTATACTGCTCTATATACTATACACTGAAATGTAAGTACAATATTCATATTCCAATTGGTTAATTTTATAATTATATGGTAAAAATGAGAAAGTAAGCAATGTTTCAATAATAGTGTGCTCTGACACTTTTGTATTTTTATGTCTGATTTTGCAAACAAGTAGTTTTTAAGTGAGGTGGAACTTGGGGGTACGCAAGATAAAGCAGACTCCTGAAAGGGTACAGTAGTCTGGAAAGGCTGAGAGACACTGAATTAGAGCTTGTTTGTATACAGTTCAAACTGTTGAGGTGGGAACTGAGTGTGCACTAGCATGCTGCGCTGAAACTCCCGTGTGTGGACGCTATAGCATGAACTAAAAGGTACCTAATTTATATTAACTTAGTCCTGTTTTAAAAGGAAATGCAACCTGGGTACCTTTTTAGTTTGCACCCACAGCATCCACACAGGGGAGTTACATCACAGCACACCAGTGCACACTGCAATTCATTTCCCCGCAATCTGATCTGTGGGGCCAAGTAGACAGAGCTTAAATTTCTCAGTGCCTCAGTTTCCCCAACTGTACAATTAGTAGTATACTTACCTGTGATTGAGTGAATTACTATTTGTAAAGCACTCTCAAGATAAAAAAAACATTTGTATTAGTAAGAACTTGGTATCATTGGGAGGAATAAATATGTAGGAACAGAGAAGTGCATCAAATTTTAAGTACAAAAATATCTCTACAGATCTGCAACCAAAGCATATCTGGGTGAGAACGTAAGCCTACTCCAAAGCCAGCCTGCGTACCACCTCACCCCTGCACACCAAGGTCTCAATTCTCTACAATCATGAATACCCTGACCTCCCATTGTCTTTAATAGCAGCTAAGGACAGTCAAAGACAGCAGAAGTGGATCATATAAGAATAATTACTGAATTATAAATAACAAAAATCAACCCCAATAGGAAAGAAAAAGAAAATAATCAACCTAACCGTCATGCAGCTCTTGCCCTGAACAAATTACACTGCACAAAGCCACATGGTGAGCAGTCATAAATATCTTGCCTATGTACTATGTAATGGAGAAATCTCACACAAAATTAAGCCCAAATCCTCAAAGGTATTTAGGTGCCTAATTCCCATTCAAATTAAGCGGAGTTACATGCCTACATAGTTTGAGAATCTGGATCTCCGCTCTCATGTCTCCTCTTTTCCTCCTCATACCTATACTACTTTAAAATCTGACTCTGAAGTTTCCTAATAGACTTGCTAGAAAACTGCAAAATAAATACATAACGTGAAAACAGTTTGTAGGTTGTTTTCTTAGCAGCAGCACTTTCTTATGTCTATTTTTAAAACGTCTCACAATGATAATTTTTGATCATCACATCAACAATGGTAGTAGCAAGCTCAAAGTACCAGTGTCGCTCACAGTTTATTAAATATATGAGGTTAAGTCTTCAAAAATTGACTCAAATTTTGTGTCTACGGTTTGGGGAATACAATTATTTTCTCCCATAAAACCAAAATATTGTGCGCACAGATGATATTTGCAGGATCAAATCAAATTACTAGATGCAGTCGGACTACATATATTCTGTTTTGGAAGTACAAATACTGCAAGTGAATAGAAGCTCCTTTGAAAATCTAGCCATTGGTAGAAGTTGAAGGTGATTAAAAAAAAAAGGTACACCTTGCTGACACTAATGGAAATTCATCTTTTTTCTCTTCACTGGAAAGCTTTAGTCCTTTGGTACTATAATACAGATATATTTCACATCAAGCTGCCAGCCCTTTCAGATAAGAAGAATTCTTTTATCCTAATCTCATTGTTTGGGCAAGTTCTACTAAAAGTGTTGTAAGTGGTGAAGAATGGCAAAAGATAAGCCATAACCTAAACATGTAACTTGTGTTGCTTTTACTGTGCTTCTCGACAATTTTGTCAATTGTGCCACTGTGATGGGGTCCGACTCATCATTCCACTGCCTCCTGCTGGCTGTCACGGGGATTAGCCTTCTCGGTAGTGCGACCTCTTCTGGTGGTGCCACCGTCACTTCTGTTCTGGGACCCACGTCACTCCTAGGACCGCAGCGTCCTCTTCAGTGACACAGCCCTCCAGCCATGCTATGCTCTGCATTTCCACCTTCGAAGGGCTCAGCAATATCTGTCCAGCCACTTCCCTCAGTGGCAACTGCAGTCCAGAGTTCTGCCACTTTCCCAGTAGTGACTGGGGAGCGGGGAACCCAGGGCCACCCACTACTCTGGGTCCCAGCCCAGGGACCCTGTAGATGGCTGCCACTTGCTGCGTCCCCTCCGACTCCTCTGTAGACCTCCCTGGGCCACTTCCCCATGGCCCCAGCAATCTCTTTGCCCTTGCCTCAGGGCCTCAGCCTGCAGATCCCTGCAGCCCACCAGGAGCTGCCTTTAGCTCCCCAGCTCTCTGTCTGCAGCACTACTCTTTCCAGGATGCTTGCTACCTTCAGCCTGCAAGGCAGCGAGTCCTCCTCTCTCCTCAAGCTCCAGGGAGTGACTGAAGCTGCTCTGCCTTGCAGCTCTTCTTAAATGGGCTGGCCCGGCCCTGATTGACTGCTCCTCCCAGCCCCTCTCTGATTGGCTGTCTCCTGCGCAGCCTTCCAAGGGCTTATTAACCCTTTAGAGCCCAGTGTGGGGCAGGCGCGCCATCACAGCCACATAGCATCATATACCGAAATAAGACAGGCAAACCTCCAGAGAAAATGAAATTTGATAGTATTAGTCCCATCAAATGTAACTAACCACCATAGATGTACCAAGGGTGAGTTTTCAAAAATCACCACCTACAATGGAGGAAACTCCCAACAGAAAATTTTGTATTTCCATGACAGAAAGGTTTTTCAACACTCCAGAGAGTGCATATGTTATTAGAAATAGAATGGATAATGGAGTTGCCCGTTGTGATTCCATAGCTAAGACTAAAAGACCCTTTCTATTGTAGTAAGGTTAGCGCCACTCAGTGTAATGAACAAGATATATCTCTTTTGGGCTTTATCTTCAAAAATCATGGAGACCAAGCTGTAATTTGGACATTAAAGAGTGTTAACGTCGAAGTACATGCACTGCTTTTTGATATTAACCAAAGACTCGGACTGGTAGTCGTACTGGCACCAATCAGTGGTGTATATGCAAGTTTTAGAAGTAGCTGAACTGAACATGGTGATGCATTTGCTCACTGGTTTGTGAAAACATACCATCAACTTGACCCTACATTTTCTACAACTGGTTGACTCTAAAGTGGCAGATTGACTTTTACGTTGAAATTCATTCCCCCCAGGCAGCCACTTCAACTCCTCTTTCCATGCTTCTAAATATCTAAAATCTTTGTATTTTTTAAAATAAATTATAAGCCTGTTACCTCCAAAGCGAGAACAATTTCTCTCTCCAGATAGGATCCCCTTCTCTGTTTTACCTATCGCTAAATATGGGACAATATTTTTTATTATATTGCAATTTTTTCAATTTATTTGGAAATTACTGTATAACACTCCAAATACTTCGTCCAGAGATGCGGGGAGTGCTTTATAAGTTATAAATTAAATGACAGTTATTACTACTGTACTAGATCTTTACTCAGCCTCATCCTTTTAGAAGGCCTCCATTGATACATTAGTGAATTACACACCAGAACTACAGAAATATTGGGTCTAGTAAAAACTAGAATTGTGTGAACTTTCAATATGAAACCTGAAACCCCATGAAACTTTCAGGCTTCGTTTCACATTCAGAACTTAGCCCATGATCACGGAGAGACTTGATGAGGTTAGTGAAACTTATGAGCCAACTGGGCCTAGTTTCAAGTGAACCCGAGATAATTTATGGTTGTATGTCAAAACAAGGTGAAACTCGCTATTTCTCCATAAAATCAGTTGAAACTCAGCATTTTTGACTGAATTTCCTTTGAGATTAAGTTTGTTGAAGCCTCAAACTCAAAGTGGAGGAGAACGTAGCAGTAATGTGGAGAAACAATGCAGGTAAATGCTACTAATTATACTATCTTTTATCTACAGATTCCTGGTGACACAAACATCCACACTCACCCCAACAAAATTTATAAATCCGTCAGAAATCATCCAGTATAGTCACAGACTGCAGAGAACAAACCTAATCCAGGAGAATCAATATTATATATGCTCTTTTCTTGAAGGCCACTATAGATTTGTGTCAACAGTCTCAGACTCCTCAACTCGCTGCTCTCCCTGACAATTCTGATATCACCCACTCAGCTATGAAGGTTCTAATTCAGAATTTGTCTAGACTAAGATTTAAAGATGAGTTCTTGGAATGTGTTAGCTAGCCCCTTCTAAAAGTGTACTGCAGACTTTAACACCCTAAAATGGCTGAATTAAAGCCGACGCTCCCCCATAGACTTAAATCCACCAGGCTGAAGTGTCCACTGTCTACAAAGCCTGCACTGGACTTTTAGAATATGTTAGCTTACGCGTTAGCTAACAATACACCTTTAAATCTTAGTCTAGGCAAAGCCATAGGCTTCATCCTGCACAATTTAGGCACAGTGTGTTGTGTGTACAAATACAGGGTAAAAAGCGAAGAGCAAGATAGGGGATGCAGAGGAACCTGATGCTGTATTAATAAGCAAAATACAACATTGGCCCTGCAGTTAGGTAGAAGTAAACAACAGAGCATACAGCTTGGTGCCTTATTCAAGATCAAGATCACACTCAAGACAATATGTCTCCACAGAGATACCCATTCTCCACTCACATCCAGGGCCGGCTCCAGGCACCAGCCCAGCAAGCAGGTGCTTGGGGCGGCCAACGGAGAGGGGCGGCATGTCCGGCTCTTCGGCGGCGGGTCCCTCACTCCCTCTCAAAGACTGAAGTGGTGGTGGTAGAGCTGATCGCAACTTTTTTTTTTTTTTTTTTTTAACTGCTTGTGGCGGCAAAAACCCTGGAGCTGGCCCTGCTCACATCCCACCTCCTTTTCACTCAATGCCCTTGAGAGTAAGGGAAAGGCTGTGCTAGAGGTATCATACTTTCCACTCAGTACGGAAGACTAGACCTCATCCACATTGTGGAAATGCCTCGATTCCAGCCACCATTACAAACCCCTAGTGTAAAAGAGGCCAAGCTGCAATTTACGCCGGAGGAGCCTATTCTTGTTCTAGGCTGCTTTGCTTGTTTCCAATGGGGGAGAGGGTGGTTACACAGGTAGCTGGCTAGAACTGGGGCAAATCTCTAGTGCAGACTTGCACCCACATGCACGGGAGTGCAACAGATCTCTGCTCTCTGCCGCATACCATACCAATACTTGAATGATAAAAGGCATTATTGGTTGGAGGTACAGGAGTATACCAAATGATAGCTAACAGGTCCAGCTGATGTTTTTCTGTAGCATCTCTCACTGTAGTGTCTAAAGGCTGAATAATAAATTGATTAAATAACAATACCATCATATACCTGAACTAAAATGTGAGCTGCCAGATATCATTGAATTTACAGAATAGAGGACTTGGAAGATTTTTTAAGATGGTATAGGTTTTACTTGATCAGGGGTTTTACAAGGATGGCCATACAGTCAGTCACAAATTGAAAATAAGGTAAATATGGCTCCAATTAAAAAAAATGCAAATTTCCTCTAGGAAAAAGAAATATAAAAAAATTCACAGAATTTTTGAACAGGGTGGGCAGTTATCAATTAATTATCAGACCTTTGTTACCCCACTTAGCTAAGTTTAATGGCAAAGGGCTTCATCCTACAGTCCTTAAGATGAAATCACCATTAACTTAAAGTTACATACAAGTAACAACTGCAAGAGTGGGCCCATAGGAATTTGGGAACAAACCACACTTTTTACCAATAAAATTTCTCTGTCAAGCAGTTATCTCATTATTGAGAGGGAGTTGAAAATTTTAAAGTAATTGGAACTGGATTTTAAATGATTAGATGACAGATATGTAGATTGATTGTCAGGAGGCAGGACTAAATGGGAATATATTACTTATTTTGGAGTGGGAGAAAAACAACATGCACTGCTACCTAGTTACTCACGGCTCAATCTTGCAAACACATATACATAAGAAACTTTATTCATGAAAGTCAATGAGACTACTTGCATGTGTACAGTTGCCCATGGATTTAAGTATTTGCAGGATTGGATCCTTAATTTATTCAAACATTTGTTGCAATTTTTTTCCTGAAAATTATTTGAGTGTATATATAATTTGTGTTTTTGTATATGTACGAACATGATATAGATGTGAGCGTAGTTTATATATATTACACACACAAAAATTATGTTCAAAGAAAGTCAAGTACACAGAAGTTAGGAAATGCCAGAGTTAAGGTTGCCTGTGCAACCTTAATTCAGACCCTTTCCACATATGCTTTATGATATACTGTTTAACCACATGATCACTTATGATTTTGGCCACAGCAGTCCTGTCTCATTCAATGCACAGAATGGATAGTGCTCAATTAATAAACCGCTATTCAATATTTTTTCTCATTGTTCAATAGATGGCCTGAGGCCTTATTTAATGCTATTCAAACACTGCAATAGAGACAGAATTATTAATTTCCTCATGGGCTTTTCTATGGTTCTCAACACTATAGCATCTGATTGCTTCACAAACATTTATTATATTCAGTAAATGAGAGTGACATGAAAAGAAGGTAGTATCCCCATTGTGCAGATCGGTATCTGAAACATAGAGATTAAAGTCAAAAGTATTCACTCATTTTGGATGCCCAATTTGAAATGTCTAGGGCCTATATTTAGCATTATATAGTACTTTTTATATCAAAACTCAGCTCCCATGCACTTCAGCTGCGAGTGCTCAGCACTTCTGCAAGCCAGACCCCATGGTCTCAAGTCTGATACCCAGAAAATGAGGAACATGCAACTGGTGACCATCTTTGAAAAGTTTGGTTTAAGTGACTTACCCAGAGTCACATAGGAGCACTGTGGCAAAGGCAGAGACAGAATCCACTTCTCTTGGTCAGAATTCAACTGCCTAAACCATGAGACCCTTCTTTCTCTTCCTGCAATCCCTGGCCTCATTCACTGCACACCTGCCAACTTCTGCAACAAATGAAGCTCGGCTGTTCTCAGTGGTGGCAGATGACAGAACAAGGAGCAATGGTCTCAAGTTGCAGTGGGGGGGGTCCAGGTTGGATATTAGGAAAAACTATTTCACTAGGAGGGTGGTGAAACACTGGAATGCGTTACCTAGGGAGGTGGTGGAGTCTCCTTCCTTGGAGGTTTTTAAGGCCCGGCTTGACAAAGCCCTGGCTGGGATGATTTAGTTGGGAATTGGTCCTGCTTTGAGCAGGGGGTTGGACTAGATGACCTCTTGAGGTCCCTTCCAACCCTGATATTCTATGATTGTATGATTGTATGAAGCAGGAGTCCTACAGACATGTCTCGTTTCACTTCGCAATCCTGATGCATCCCCAGAGCAGGTCCTTTGAATGAGACAGGGGTCCTGTAGAAAATGTGATCATGTAACTGAAGACTGTATCATAACGCACATCCACAAAGGGGTCAAATTACACAGGCAGCCTTAATTCGACCCACCTCGCAGTTCTCCGTCACTTGAGCTAATAGAATAACAGATAGCTGTAGCAGGCTGGCATTCTCTGTGTGGACCAGCACTAGAGGGGGAGCAGACGCTTTTCCAGTGGGTTTCGGAGCTGTTTGGTAACAACAGAGGGATGAGGAGACTCAGGAATCTTGCGTTCCATTCCAGGAGGGGAATATGCTCTAGTGGACACAGATTATTCTGCCTGTTCCCCTCAAGTGTGACCCCCCCCTTTCTGCGCCATCCTCTCCAATCTGCACCTGTTACAGTCCTGCCTCTTCCCCACTGCCACTCCTTGTTCCAGTTCTGTTCTCACCTAGCTAGTCCCCAGTCTCCACTTGTCAGGCTTCTCATACCAACACCAGTCTCCTTGCCCACCAAGTCTTAGTCTCATCCTCCAGACACCCTGCCCTACTGAGTCTCCTCCCCCCCTACCAGTCCTAGTCTCCATGCTCAGCCATTCCCAGTTCCCACCCTCGATTCCTCATCCAATCTGCCTCTCTTCTCCACCCTAGTCTCCAGTCACACCCGCTACCCCCATCCACGTTTCCCTTCCCCACTGGCTCCCAGTCCCAATCTTCCTCCTCAGCCTCCTCTTCCAATCTCAGTGTGTATCCCCCAATCCTTGTCCCAGTTGCTTTGCCGACAGTCCCAATTCTCTCCCCACACTCCTGCGCCTCATCACATCGGTCTCTCTTCCCCACACTCTGCTGGTTCTCAGTTCCAGTCTCCTTGTCCAGCCGATCCTAGTTTCCCCCGCAGCTCCCAGTCTCTTTGCCCAGCCAGTTCCAGTCTTCCCCCACCCCAGCACCCACTCCCTGTTTGCCTTTCCCCCCACCCCCAGCTCCTTGTCCCAATTTAATTCCCCTCACATGTCCAGCTCTTCTCCCCTCTGCATTCGAATTAGGCAGATTCCTCCTCCAAGCTGCCTGGGCTTAGCATAAGGGTCACTGAGACCACAGGAGAGATAGGCTCCCTGCTCTCAATTCAGGAACTCTACTGTGCGCAAGCAAACTATAATTTTTCAGAGGCTTATAACTATGCCAAATTTGGGCAGATTTTCATAGGGATGGCAACTTTCAAGTCCCTGCTCCAAATAGGGGTCACTACACCTTTTAAAATAAAAGGTCATCAGAATTTTCAACAACGTATTTTCCCTAGCCCAGTTCTTGGAAATAGCTGAACCATTTTGGCTTAAATTTTCCACATCAATTCAGACTCAGACAGACAGACACCAGACATGGAAAATGTCAGCCCAAACAGATACGTTTGGCAAAGGAATAAGCAATCAAACACAGTGTCTTACAATGGGAAGTGCTGGGCAACCTTAACAAGAGGCAGTGCTACCACCCCCACGCACAACGGTACACAGACAGAGAGAGACAGAGATTGAGAGATCATGTTCATATATAAATAAGATCAGAATCAGACATGAGATCCCCTGGCATTTTTGCAAGTGTACAGGTGTTAATCACAGTGTCCTGGCAAAACACCAACATGGGTAATTACTTTCTTTCTAAACTTCCCCTCCAGTTTAATTATATACAATAAGTATCTAAGCAGGAACTGAAGGATGCTTTGCAGGATTAGAGCTGTAGTTTGTAAAGATTTTTAGGGAAACTTTGGGATGAAAGTTGTTTTCTAAAAGTTATCACCAGCAAATACTGCTTTGCCATCTAAGTGGGGAAAAAGTAGCCATACAGGGCCTTCCAGTTACTTCTATCACTGGTTATTTTAACCTGATCCTCAGGAACTAAAGTAAAAACTTGCACCATTTATTTTTATCAGTTTTTACTATATTAAGCAGATATCATTGGATAATTTGACCACTAGTTATAGAAGGACTCCATGTAACTATTATTAAAGGCCAAAGTTGTGAAAGGAACTGTGAGGAAAGGCAGTTCAAGCAAAATCCATGATAATTAAGAAGGAGCCAAAGGAAATTATTTCAGACATTAAAAGTACTCTCTCACATGGTATTGTACACAAACTGCAATACAGACCCCACGAGGGAGTGCTATGATATTGACTGCTTATTTCATTCAAAATGATAGGAATCGGCTTGACTATAACGAGAGAAAGGATACCATATCTCGTAGTAGCTATGATGTCAAAGGTCTAGATACCAAGGCTAAGTCAATATAGCTATGACATTTTTTTTAAAGTGTAAGAAAATCTCATGACAGCATTTACAATGCTGTAACCTATAAGACTATGATATGTGTTATATAATATCTGTGTAGACCCATCTTCAAAAGTCTCCTCTGATTTGGATGGCCAACTTTAGACGTCTAAGTGCCTGATACACAGAGGTATTAAACACCCTCAATTCCAGTTTAAGTTAATGGGCACTGAGGTGTTCAGAACCTCTGAAAACTAGGCAAGGTGTGTCCTTAAATCAGGCACCTAAAAGCCAAGGCGTTTTAAAAATTTGGGCTGTAGGATCTGTAAGTGAACCCAAGTGGCTGCATTATTTTTGATGACAGAATCTCACACCCCAAAACTGTCTTGTTGGGAGACTGAAATAAAACTGTGGAGTACATCTGAGAAACACCTGCACTGCTGTTGTCCTGAGATGCCCAACTGAAATTGGGGGCTCACTGTGCCAAATGTTATATATAGGCATGGTAAGAGACAGATCCTGCCTCAAAGAGCTTACAATCTAAATAGACAAGACAGATGAAGGGTGAGAGTGGAAACAAGAAGCAGAGAGAAGTGATGTGACACCCAGATACACAGACCAGGAGTGTAGCAGAGCCAGAAATAGAAACTAGGTCTTTTGAGTCCCAATCCAGCGTCCTACCCCTTGACCATGGTGACTCATAGAATCATTTGTTGTGATGTTTAGGTTTAATGATAATAAAATTTTAATAAGTAACACTTTAAAGTAATATACAAAATACCCACCCTTCCCTCCTGCGTTTAATATTTCTTGAGATTCTGCAGTCTGAAGTCTAATGTCAGTACCGGGCAAATTAGTTGAAACAATAGTAAAGAATAAAATTGTCAGACACATAGAAGAACATAAATTGTTGGGCAAAAGTCAACATGGTTTCTGTAAAGGGAAATCATGTCTTATTAATCTATTAGAGTTCTTCGACGGGGTCAACAAACATGTGGACAAGGGTGATCCAGTGGACATAGTGTACTTAGATTTCCAGAAAGCCTTTGACAAGGTCCCTCACCAAAGGCTCTTACGTAAATTAAGTTGTCATGGGATAAGAGGGAAGATCCTTTCATGGATTGAGAACTGGTTAAAAGACAGGGAACAAAGGGTAGGAATAAATAATAAATTTCCAGAATGGAGAGGGGTAACTAATAGTGTTCCCCGAGGGTCAGTCCTAGGGCCAATCCTATTCAACTTATTCATAAATGATCTGAAGAAAGGGGTAAACAGTGAGGTGGCAAAGTTTGCAGACGATACTAAACTGCTCAAGATAGTTAAGACCAAACAAGACTGTGAAGAACTTCAAAAAGATCTCACAAGACTAAGTGATTGGGCTACAAAATGGCAAATGAAATGTAATGTGGATAAATGTAAAGTAATGCACCCTGGAAAAAAATAACCCCAACTATACATACAATATGATGGGGGCTAATTTAGCTACAACTAATCAGGAAAGAGATCTCTGAAGACTCCACGCAGTGTGCAGTGTCAGTCAAAAAAGCAAACGGGATGTTAGGAATCATTAAAAAAGGGATAGAGAATAAGATGGAGAATATCTTATTGTCCTTATATAAATCCATGGTACACCTACATCTTGAATACTGGGTACAGATGTGGTCTCCTCATCTCAAAAAAGATATACTGGCATTAGAAAAGGTTCAGAGAAGGGCAACTAAAATGATTAGGGGTTTGGAATCGTTCCCATATAAGGAGAGATTAAAGAGACTAGGACTTTTCAGCTTGGAAAAGAGGAGACTAAGGGGGGATATGATAGAGGTATATAAAATCATGAGTGGTGTGGAGAAAGTGAATAAGGAAAAGTTATTTACTTGTTCCCATAATATAAGAACTAGGGGCCACCAAATGAAATTAATGGGCAGCAGGTTTAAAACAAATAAAGAAGTTCTTCACACAGCGCACAGTCAACTTGTGGAACTCCTTGCCTGAGGAGGTTGTGAAGGCTAGGACTATAACAGGGTTTAAAAAAGAACTAGATAAATTCATGGAGGTTAAGTCCATTAATGGCTATTAGCCAGGATGGGTAAGGAATGGTATCCCTAGCCTCTGTTTATCAGAGGGTGGAGATGGATGGTAGGAGAGAGATCACTTGATTGTTACCTGTTAGGTTCACTCCCTCCGGGGCACCTGGCATTGGCCACTGTAGGCAGACAGGATACTGGGCTGGATGGACCTTTGGTCTGACTCAGTATGGCCATTCTTATGTTCTTATGCATGTCAGAGATGTAGAGAGAAATAGTGAGCAGGAGAAAAACCTCTAGATTCTTTCACCTGTGCCATTTGACTTCAAGATAGCTTCAGAACTGCACACTGTTGGGAGCAGCAACGATGGTAGAATGTGTGTGTGTGTGTGTAAATAAGGATTAGGGTTACTCTGGTAATTCACTGAACGTGCTCAGGCATTTGTTCTCAAATGTTTGGTTTGTTTTTTTAATTTGTGTTATCAATATCTTTCATCCTAAACCTGGTGAAGACTGTTATTTACTATGTCTGGTAAGTGACTATAGCAGATCTTCAAAACTCACATCAGGCAAGGAATCTGGAGAGGGAAATCAAACATAAATCAAAGCTGGAGAGAGGGAGATGTTAACAAAATGACTTCTCCCTTCAGTTCTACACAGATGACAGAGCCGCTCTTTACTTAAATCAGATTTTAGATGCTCCCTCTATTTTTTCTTTAAATCAGAGTTCGCTTTCTTTACATTAGTAAAACACAGCCAGGATGCACTTAGGACCCACCAGCTACAAAAATTTCCATGTTCTTTATCAGGGCTTGAGCTTACATAGTTTAAATGAGGAGTTATTTCTCCAAGCACTTGAATGAATCAAGTAGTTATTAAAAGCTGTCAAAAGGTAAAATAACCTTACATGCACCTGTAATGATTTGCTCTACAGTCTGCCCTTAGTGGACCCAATTTTCAGATTTATTTACAACTAACATTTGAAGGGTTCAGTACCTTGCATGTGTGGGTGCTTTTACAACATTCAGTTAATCCCTTTCCTCCTCACTTTCCTTCCTCTTTCCTTTTTTTCTCTCTCCATTGTTCTTACTTGCCTCCCTGTCCCTATCAATATTCAGAACATAAAATATGGGGCCAGGTTTAAAATAACATACTATTTTTATAGCAAAATTGCTCTACTCCACACCCCAAGAGAGCACTTGTGAAAGAAAAATTAGTTGCAACTTTGGGAGATAACAAATGCAATTTCATGGTTCTTCATACTTTTTACTTCCAAAATGAACACAACCTCCCCCTCCCCCAACCTCCTCCCTACACAAATGGCTCTGAATGATTTTATTGGTCTCAAATTTCCCCAACCTGGCTTCAAATACAACAGCAGATTTGATTACAAAGGTCTTGAAACTGCTTTGAAAAATTCAATATGAATATTAACATCACAAGCCTCAAATATCTCTTTGATCACAGAAAAAGGCTAAAATAAATGAAAAAATTGTACTGAAAAATGTACAGAAACTGACTTATGAAATTTGGATGGTGCCTCCCCCCCATCCCCAAATGAGTGATAATATGACTTGCTGAGCATGCCATGGATATATAGGCTCAGAGGACAGTTTATGCAAGTACAGGAAAAGCAGCATCACTCATGTATCAAGACAATAACCCCTTTGGGTAGAAAAAAAAATTATTACTGGGTATCCAGAGCAGGAACTAACATGACACTAAGCACAAAAAGTGGAAAGGAGAACTCAGTTTATCACATGGCTGCCAAGTTACAGATATTATCAAAGTTGGAAGCCAAAAATGAAGAACAGAAAAAGAAGGCATGGTGATGGAGAAGACAATCCATGAAGGAATTAATATTGAAGTGTTTTAGGAACAGGTTCCAAAACCATGCACACAAGAGTTAAATGTGCAACAGGGTTTAAACCACAGCAACTTCACTGGGGAGGTGGTTAAATAAGTAGGAAGACAGCCACTTAGTGACGCACAAACACAACAAATAGCATGCCAATAAGTTTAGAACACAGAGGTCTCACATATCCCAAATGGCTCTGACAGATTGTTTGATACAAGAGACTCTGCCTACAGCGTGGCAAGAAGAGGGTATATGTGCTTTTGGGTAGTTGTGATTTATCTACTTTCAGCATAGATCTTTGTTATCACAGCTTGGCACCAACACTGCACCACCCCATGAGAGCCTCCCATTCTGGCATCTCTGTCACTGTTAGTACACCAATCACAACAGCCCTCTCTTCAGCCTCCAATTCCCCCAGTAAAAGCGGTGCACATAAATAATCACAGACTTTAAGCTGTCTCATTAGCGTTCCCTTGCCCTTTATCTGTCCATGTACTGGTCGTAGGAGCATGAAGCAAACTCTTCCATCTTCTGGACACATTTCCTTCCCCCACAGACAGGCTGCCCAAATACCACTGCACACAGAGGCAACACAATAGTGCCCTTGTTTTCATACACGATGCACATCTTTTGATATTGTTTGCACCAAATTGTGCTATTTCCCTCCCAGGAGAGCCACTGAATCTAGGCCACTGACTCACCAATCTTGCACGTAACTATGTGCCACAAGAATTATCATCATAGACATTTTTTATCCTTCTTAAAATTCAGAGACCTTAATTTTAAGATCCACATGATAAGAACATAAGAATGGCCCTGCTGGGTCAGACCAAAGGTCCATCTACCCCAGTGTCCTGTCTTCTGACAGTGGCCAGTGCCAAGTGCCCCAGAGGGAATGAACAGAACGGGTAATCATCAAGTGATCCATCCCCTGTTGCCCATTCCCAGCTACTGGCAAACAGAGGCTAGGGACACCGTCCCTGTCCATCCTGGCTAATAACCATTTGTGGACCTATCCTCCATGAATTTATCTGGTTCTTTTTTGATCCCTGTTATGGTCTTGGCCTTCACAACATCCTCTGGCAAGGAATTCCACAGGTGGACTGTGCGTTGTGTGAAGAAATACTTCCTTTTATTTGTTTTAAACCTGCTGCTTATTAATTTCATTTGGTACATTTATTTAAAATAAGTATATTTATTTAAAATTAGATCTAGACATGCTTATCTGAACTGGTAACACCAGAAATGGTTGAGCTGTGTCCTCCCAACACAACCATGTGTAAACTCTTTGTACTCATTCTGTTTGTGTTTGTATAAGTTCATTCTGCAAAAATCTGGATTACTATCCCATAGTGTTTCAGCAGGGAATAGCATGCCAGGAAGACATGGGACAATGCTCTCTGGAATGTCTTACTACACACAGAGCTGGGTGGAAGGAAGACCAGCCAAACCTGTCACACAGGGATGGTTACATGATCTTGTCTACACAATGAATTACCATTTAGTTACAGGAAGACAACTGTGCCTGCCTCAGCTGCTGGCAAAGCAAATACTTAGTTGGCTCCCATGATACAAACCACATCACTAACTGGCTATAAACTCAGTTGAAAGTTATAACTTATCTGGAGGGAGGAGAAGGGGAGAGAGATTGAAAGAGGACTCCTTTAAAGTCCATGACAGCTATTCCTCATTAGTAGAGATGAACATTTCTCAAAATCTAAAAGACAAAATTCAAGAGTAAAAGAAGAGCATGTTTGGTGTCATAATATCCATGTGGCCATCACTTTGAGGTGCTGCTTCTTTGAAGTCTTACTGGTAACTTGAAAAATTTGAAATTCTTTGTGGATCAGAGTCGGCAGCAAGAAAAAAAGCTCTCATCATTCACAAAGGTGGCAACAAGCAAGAAACAGCAACCAAAACTGGGGTACCTTCATCACCAGTTGTATCACCCAGTCCAAAGAAGAGAAATGGATTGGGAGTTTTAACCAGGAACCAACATTTCTTCCTGCTGATCACTGCACCAAGGGCAAGGATCTGGAAAAGTTTACTGACACAGAATGTATTTGTACCAACCCAAAGCATTTCTAGCCCTGGCAGTTTGCATCATATTGGTCTCTTCAATCCCATCTTTCTGATCATCATCCTACTTCCCTCCCTCCCCACCCCCAAACACACAAACTAGAATTATACATGTGGGGAAGCAAGAGGGTGATCTGACTTAAATGTAGCTATCTTGCAAGCTTCCACAGCTAACTTTCCAGTGGAATGAAGCATTTGTTTCTAACTTTGATTGTTCATGTGATATTATACCTTAAAGCTGTCCCTGGTTCATCAATCATAGCAAAATCACAGAGCTGAAGACCTCTCACCAAGAACACCATACTCCAAGCATCTTTTCATTTGAATCAGGTCAAGCAATTTAGACAACTGCAACTGCTACAGTCTCACACAGAGAGAGGAGCATTTCATAGCTTTAAAGAGCTGTGCCAATATTAACCAGTCTTCACAGCTCCACATTTTACAGTTGTGGAAACAGACACAGAGGTTAAGTTATCATTGGCAGAACCAGAATTAGAACTCGAGCGTTCCGGTCTGCCAGAACTCTGCTCAAACCGCTAGATGCTCCCTTCAAAGACAGTAGCATCCATGGAATGATAGATCTTCCTCTTTCCTATGACAGAAAAATAATCTCATATTAGTCTATTCCCACACCCTTTATCAAACTATATAGCAAAATAAGTTTGATCCAAAAGTAATATTTAATACCAGTGTTCACTCTCTGAGACCCTGTACATTCGATTCCCTGATTCTCACTTGATATATTGGGTCAATATTAGTTCAAAGCAGTCTACAAAACTGTTCAACTTATCTCAATTTTTATCAAATCAGACAGAGTTCTGCTATCCAAAACCCAAATGTTTTGTTTTATACCTTTTCCATATAAACTGTTAAAGGCTTGCATTGTTAAGCCAAAAGCGGATTACATACCATTAAACCTCTTCTTTTGCAAGAGCAGAAGTGGGTTAGTCATATGTGTCAAGGTAAAACAGCACCATTCAGCAAGATCTCTGGGGGGCACATAGGTGCTGGAACTGAGGTGCTGCTGCACCCCTTGGCTTGAAGTGGTTTCTATTATATATGGGGTTTACAGTTTGGTTCAATGGCTCTCAGCACCCTCACTATAAAAATTGTTCCAGCACCCCTAGGTGGCATGGGTCAGCGTTCGTGTCACACTCCCCATCAGTACCCGATCCAAGCCGGGGAAGCTAATGATCCAACCAGCAGAACCAAATTCAGTGATGAATCCTGGTCACAAGCCACTTGAGGCAGGTTGCGCATATGCTAAGAAGAAGCAACAGCAGCAAGAGTGCTATTTGAAAGAATAATTTAAATGTTTAAAAACACCCAAAATACTTATCTTCTATCTGACAAAGTTATAGCTTTTTATTTAACATCTGTGCTGTTGTTTCTTAGCTTCCCGAACTTCGTAACTCCTTGGCTAGAAAGAATGCAGATAAGACTTTGGGCTAGATCTTCAAAAAGTTTTGTAGTCTATCCACCATTCATTTTATAGGCCAGAACCAAGCCAATGAAGCTACACTGATTTACACAAGCTAAGGATCTTTGTATAAGAAATCTAAGTGTGTGTTTAAGAAATCATAGAATACCAGGGTTGGAAGGGACCTCAGGAGATCATCTAATCCAACCCTCTGCTCAAAGCAGGATCAATCCCCAGACAGATTTTTGCCCTAGATCCCTAAATGGCCCCCTCAAGGATTGAGCTCATAACCCTGGGTTTAGTAAGCCAATGCTCAAACCACTAAGCTATCCCTCTCCCCCAAATATCAGTGTTCATGCATGTATATGAAATATAAGAGTTCATGACCTCAAAAATTCATTTATTTCAAAGGATAAAGAGCAGGTTCCTCAAACTTTTCATAGGCTGGGCCACAGCTTAATCAAAATTGGCTCATAACCTTAGGTGTTACAGTAATACCACTGAATAATAAGAACCCACCATTTCTCCCATTCACAAGAGTATAATATCCGTATAGCAACCACAACAATTACTTACATGGAAAAGTATTTAATGTATTTTTGCTGTCTTTTAGTGCAGCTGGAAACAAGGAGGAGTCAATATTATGTGATAGGCCAACTCTCAGATCATCAGTGGTCCAGAGACCTTCACTGAAGTAGTTCACGAAATGAGGACTGAATATTCATATATCTGCCCATCCAAATTGGTGTAACCATTCAATCAACTGACATCTAGGAAATGGGATCTATCTTTCTATCTACACAACTTCAGAGATTCATGGTGGGCATACAAGTTGTACATCCTCTCTGGTCTTAAAAGAATATCTAATATTAAGCTACCATCCCAAATTAATGAAAAATTAATCTAAATGATTCGGAAATCTTTACCTGACTTCAGAGGTTTCCTAAATATAAGTAACTAAATAGTGAATTTTGATGAGAGATTATTAATATTGTTTATAAACATAATTTACTCCACTTTTCACATTAAGGGCCAAGTTGTGCTCTTTTCTACACTGATACAACCCAACTGATATTAATGGGGTTCCTCAGTGTAACTATGAGCAGAATTCACCCCAAAGTCTATTCAGAAACAAAGGAAAATGGTAAGATTTTTTTGCTTCTTGATTTTATGATTTTCCATATCACATTGAATCAAAATCCATTGGCCTGCTTCTAAAAGTGCTTCACACAACTAAAGGATGGTGTTTCCAATCATATTTTCATTTCATTTGGAAAGAAATTATCTGCATATTTTGGTTTGTATGTCATGGTAAAGCTTAGCTTTTTATCTGTATGGGTTCACTCTACAGTTCCTAGAACTAACACATCAATATGATGACATGAAAATCATACATGGCTTATTCTTGCAGCCATATATCATATGGAAAACTAATATATGGATTTGTCCTCTTTAGTTAATTAGCTATCTATCTTAATTGTTATGCTCTGTATTATCTATGTTTATGAAGTGTGTGGATTTCTCTCTTGCTATTAAATGTATGTGGAAGGTGCTCCAACACGCTGGTGATGGGCAGCTGAATAATACACCAAAATACAGAAATGTACAGCCAGAAGGAACCTCAAGAAGTCCTGTCCAGTCCCGTGTACTGAGGAAGGACCAAGTAAACTTAGACCATCTGTGACAGGTGTTTATCCAACCAGTTCTTCAAAACTGCTAATGATGGTGATTCCACAACCTCACTTTGATACCTATTCCACAGCAAAACTACCCTTATAGTTAGAAAGGGTTTCATAATATCTAACCTAAATCCCCCTGGTTGCAGATTAAGTCCATGACTTCTAGTCCTAACTTCAGTGGACATGGAGAACAATTGATCACAATCCTCTTTATAACAGCCCTTAACATATCTGAAGGCTATCAGGTCCTCTCTCAGTCTTCTTTTCTCAAGACTAAACATACTCAATTGTTTTTTAAAAAAACTTTCCTCATGAGTCAGGTTTTCTAAACCTTTTATCATTTTTGTGGATCTTTACTGGACTCTCCCCAATTTGTCCACATCTTTCCTAAAGTATGGCATTTAGAATTAAAGATAGTACTCAGGCTGAGGCCTCAGGAGTGTCTACTAGAGAGGGAAATTACCTCCTGTGACTTACCTACAATATTCCTTTTCATTCACCCTCACAATATTAGCCTTTTTTATAACTGAATCACATTGTTGACTTATGTTCAATTTGTGATCCACTATAACTCAAAACCTTTTCAGAAGTACTTTTCAGTACCTTTTTCAGTTGCCAGTTATTCCCCCTTTTGTAGTTGTGCATTTGATTTTTTTCTTCCTAGGTGAAGTACTTTATTCTTATCTTTATTGAATTTCATCTTGTTGAATTCAGATCAATTCTCTAATTTGTCAAGGTTATTTTGAATTCTAATCCTCTCCTCAAAAGTGCTTGCAACCTCTCCCAGCTTGGTGTAATCTGTTATCACTTAAAATCTATCAAATAGATATATTCATATTTGCCATTAAACTATCATATACATGTTATATGGCCCTCCTCACTAATATCTATAGGCAACTCTAGTTAAGTTGACATGTCAAGTTTTCTTACAGCATATGCTTATTTTAAACATCTTCCAATTCCTAAATCCAAAATGTAATAACTACTGTTTTCCTTTGTCAATGTAATCCATGGAACTCTGTGGGATATCTTTGGAGTTGTTCCATAACTGGATTTATTCTAAAAGGACATTTTTGTTCACACTTTCAGCCTCTTAGAGACAAAGTATTTAGCAATCAACAGTATCAAATGCCACAGAGAGGTCCAGCAATGCTTTTTTTCTCTAGTATACCATTTTTTCCCAAAATTGATTATCCCAGGTTTTATCCAGTTATGGGATGACTAAGTGCCCACCTGTAATATAACTATTCAGAGTGTTATAGGGTATGTCTACACTACGAAATTAGTTCGAATTTATAGAAGCCGGTTTTATTGAAATCGGTTGTATACAGCCGATTGTGTATGTCCACACAATAAAATGCTCTAGGTGCTCTAGTCGGCAGACCGCGTCCACAGTACGAGGCTAGCGTCGACTTCCGGAGCATTGCACTATGGGTAGCTATCCCACAGCTATCCCACAGTCTCTGCCGCCCCTTGGAATTCTGGGTTGAGATCCCAATGCCCGGATGATGCAAAACAGTGTCGCGGGCGGTTCTGGGTACATGTCGTCAGGCCCCTCCCTCCCCCGTCACAGCAACGGCAGACAATAGATTCGCGCCTTTTTATCTGGGTTACCTGGGTTACCTGTGCAGACAACATGGAGCCCGCTCAGCACAGCTGAGCTCACCGTCACCATATGTCCTCTGGGTGCCGGCAGACGTGGGACTGCATTGCTACACAGCAGCAGCTGCTAACTGCCTTTTGGCGGTAGACGGTGCAGTAGACTGGTAGCCTTCATCGGCGATCTGGGTGCTGGCAGCCGTGGGGCTTGCCTTTTGGCAGTAAATGGTGTATTATGACTGTTAGCCGGCCTATTAGAAGTCGGGTCATCGCACGTTAGCAGAGTCTTCCCTGAGCAGCAGCTCGTACAATAGGCCTGAAGACCATCGTCATACACCGCCCCGTATTTGCTGCCAAGCACCCAGAAAGATGCCGAGGGCTATCAGTCACGCTGCACCGTCGTCTTAAGATGTAAAAAATAGATTTTCTCTGTATTCATTTGCTTCCCCCTCCCTCCGTCAAATCAACGGCCTGCTAAGCCCAGGGTTTTCAGTTTAATCTTTGGGGGGGACCAGTCTGTGACAGTTGTTTGTGTCTCTCCCTGATGCACAGCCACCGTTCTTTATTTTAATTCCCTGTGCCTGTACGCCATGTCGTCACTCGGCCCCCCTCCCTCCTTCCCCTAGGCCGTCAGATACTACGTTTGCGCCACAGCTCGAGCCGAGAAGCGGTTCGCGCCTTTTCTTTGAATTCTGGGTTGAGATCCCAATGCCCGGATGATGCAAAACAGTGTCGCGGGCGGTTCTGGGTACATGTTGTCAGGCCCCTCCCCCCTCGTCACAGCAACGGCAGACAATAGATTCGCGCCTTTTTACCTGGGTTACCTGTGCAGACAACATACCACGGCAAGCATGGAGCCCGCTCAGCTCAGCTGAGCTCACCGTCACCATATGTCCTCTGGGTGCCGGCAGACGTGGGACTGCATTGCTACACAGCAGCAGCTGCTAACTGCCTTTTGGCGGTAGACGGTGTAGCATGAGTGATAGCCGTGGGGCTGGCAGCCGTAGTGCTGCATTGCACCAGCCCCTTGCAGGCGATGGTATATTATGACTGGTACCCGTCGTCGTCGTACTCGTATGGCTGTCAATCATGGCCACCTGGGCAGACATGCTACTGTTTCGATGATGACGGTTACCAGTCATAATATACTATTTTCTGCCAATTGCCCAATATTGTCTGCTAAGCACCCAGAAGAGGCCGAGGGCGATGCTGGGTGCTGGCGGACGTGGGGCTGGCAGACGTGGGGCTGCATTGCTACACAGCAGCAGCCCCTTGCCTTTTGGCAGATGATGGCATATTATGATTGGTACCCATCATCGTCATACTGGTATGGCTGTCACTCATGCTGCAGCGTCGGCTGCCACCTTAAGATGTAAAAAATAGATTTGTTCTGTGTTCATTTGCTTCCCCTTCCTCCGTGAAATCAACGGCCTGCTAAGCCCAGGGTTTCCAGTTTAATCTTTGGGGGGACCATTCTGTGTGACAGTTGTTTGTGTTTCTCCCTGTTCCTGTACCTGTACGCCATGTCGTCACTCGGCCCTCCCTCCCTCCCGCCCTCCTTCTCCTGGTCCATCAGATACTACTTTCGCGCCTTTTTTCTGACCAGGCGCCATAGCTAGCACTGGGATCATGGAGCCCGCTCAGATCACCGCGGCAATTATGAGCACTATGAACACCACGCGCATTGTCCTGGAGTACATGCAGAGCCAGAACATGCCAAGGCGAAACCCGGACCAGGCGAGGAGGCGATTGCAGCGCAGCGACGAGAGTGATGAGGAAATTGACATGGCCATAGACCTCTCACAAGGCACAGGCCCCAGCAATGTGGAAATCATGGTGTTACTGGGGCAGGTTGATACCGTGGAACGCCGATTCTGGGCCCGGGAAACAAGCACAGACTGGTGGGACCGCATCGTGCTGCAGATATGGGACGATTCCCAGTGGCTGCGAAACTTTCGCATGCGTAAGGGCACTTTCATGGAACTTTGTGACTTGCTTTCCCCTGCCCTGAAACGCCAGGATACCAAGATGAGAGCAGCCCTCACAGTTGAGAAGCGAGTGGCAATAGCCCTGTGGAAGCTTGCAACGCCAGACAGCTACCGGTCAGTCGGGAATCAATTTGGAGTGGGCAAATCTACTGTGGGGGCTGCTGTGATCCAATTTGCCAGGGCAATGAAAGACCTGGTGATAGCAAGGGTAGTGACTCTGGGCAATGTGCAGTCAATAGTGGATGGTTTTGCTGAAATGGGATTCCCAAACTGTGGCGGGGCCATAGACGGAACCCATATCCCTATCTTGTCACCGGAGCACCAAGCCACCGACTACATAAACCGCAAGGGGTACTTTTCAATGCTGCTGCAAGCCCTGGTGGATCACAAGGGACGTTTCACCAACATCAACGTGGGATGGCCGGGAAAGGTACATGATGCTCGCGTCTTCAGGAACTCTGCTCTGTTTCGAAAGCTGGAGGAAGGGACTTTCTTCCCGGACCAGAAAGTGACCATTGGGGATGTTGAAATGCCTATCGTGATCCTTGGGGACCCAGCCTACCCCTTAATGCCATGGCTCATGAAGCCATACACAGGCAGCCTGGACAGGAGTCAGGACCTGTTCAACTACAGGCTGAGCAAGTGCCGAATGGTGGTGGAATGTGCATTTGGACGTTTAAAAGCGCGCTGGCGCAGCTTACTGACTCGCTCAGACCTCAGCGAAAAGAATATCCCCATTGTTATTGCTGCTTGCTGTGCGCTCCACAATATCTGTGAGAGTAAGGGGGAGACATTTATGGCGGGGTGGGAGGTTGAGGCAACTCGCCTGGCCGCTGATTACGCGCAGCCAGACACCAGGGCGGTTAGAGGAGCACAGCAGGGCGCGGTGCGCATCAGAGAAGCTTTGAAAACGAGTTTTGTGACTGGCCAGGCTACTGTGTGAAACTTCTGTTTGTTTCTCCTTGATGAACCCTCCAACCCCCCCCCCGACCCGGTTCACTCTACTTCCCTGTAAACCAACCACCCCACCCCACCCTCCCCTCCCCTCCCGCTTGCAGAGGCAATAAAGTCATTGTTTTTTCACATTCATGCATTCTTTATTAGTTCCTTACAGAGGTAGGGGGATAATTGCCAAGGTAGCAGGGATGGGTGGGGGAGGAGGGATGGAAAAGGACACACTGCATTTTAAAACTTTAACTCTTATTGAAGCCCAGCCTTCTGATGCTTGGGCGATCATCTGGGGTGGAGTGACTGGGTGGACGGAGGCCCCCCCACCGTGTTCTTGGGCGTCTGGGTGACGAGGCTATGGAACTTGGGGAGGAGGGCTGTTGGTTACACAGGGGCTGTAGCGGCGGTCTCTGCTCCTGCTGCCTTTCCTGCAACTCAACCATATGCTCGAGCATATCACTTTGATGCTCCAGCAGACGGACCATTGCCTCTTGCCGTCTGTCTGCAAGCTGACGCCACCTATCGTCTTCAGCCCGCCACCTCTCCTCTCGTTCATGTTGGGCTTTTCTCATCTCCGACATTGACTGCCTCCACGCATTCTGCTGTGCTCTATCAGCGTGGGAGGACATCTGCAGCTCCGTGAACATCTCGTCCCTCGTCTTACGTTTTCTCTTTCTAATGTTCACGAGCCTCTGCGAAGGAGAAACATTTGCAGCTGGTGGAGGAGAAGGGAGAGGTGGTTAAAAAAGACACATTTTAGGGAACAATGGGTACACTCTTTCATTACAAGGTCGCATATTTCGGCTTGCAGGCAGCCATCGTAGGCCACAGTGTTTTGGCTTATTTAACCTTCTTAACATGCGGGAAAGGTTGCAAACAGCAGCGCATTTCCCATCTCAAGGATGAATTGGGTTGTCCATTTAAAATGGGGTTTCAATGTAAAAGGAGGGGGCTGCGGTTTCCCGGTTAACATGCGGCACAAACACAAGTAAACCACCCCCCCCTCCCCCCACACACACACACACGATTCTCTGGGATGATCACTTCACCCCTCCCCCCCACCGCGTGGTTAACAGCGGGGAACATTTCTGGTCCGAATAGCAGGAACAGGCACCTCTGAATGTCCCCCTTAATAAAATCACCCCATTTCAACCAGGAGAGCTTTCTGGAGATGTCCCTGGAGGATTTCCGCTCCATCCCCATACACGTTAACAGACTTGCTTGCTTTTTTTTTTGTAATGTTTACAAATATTTACAAAGTTACACTCACCAGAGGTCTCCTGTGTGCCCTGAGGGTCTTGGGTGAGTTCGGGGGTTACTGGTTCCAGGTCCAGTGTCACAAACATATCCTGGCTGTTGGGGAAACCGGTTTCTCCGCTTCCTTGCTGCTGTGAGCTACCTACAGTACCTCCATCGTCATCTTCCTCGTTCCCCGAACCGTCTTCCCTGTGTGTTTCTCCAGTGAGAGAGTCATAGCACACGGTTGGGGTAGTGGTGGCTGCACCCCCTAGGATCGCATGCAGCTCCGCGTAGTAGTGGCAAGTTTGCGGCTCTGCCCCGGACCTTCCGTTTGCTTCTCTGGCTTTGTGGTAGGCTTGCCTTAGCTCCTTAATTTTCACGCGGCACTGCTGTGTGTCCCTGTTATGGCCTCGGTCCTTCATGGCCTTGGAGATCTTTTCTAATACTTTTCCATTTCTTTTACTGCTACGGAGTTCAGCTATCACTGCTTCATCTCCCCATATGGCGAGCAGATCTCGTACCTCCCGTTCGGTCCATGCTGGAGCTCTTTTGCGATCCTGGGAGGACTCCATGACGGTTACCTGTGCTGATGAGCTCTGCGTGGTCACCTGTGCTCTCCACGCTGGGCAAACAGGAAATGAAATTCAAACCTTCGCGGGTCTTTTCCTGTCTACCTGGTCAGTGCATCTGAGTTGAGAGCGCTGTCCAGAGCGGTCACAATGAAGCACTGTGGGATAGCTCCCGGAGGCCAATAACATCGAATTCCGTCCACACTACCCCAATTCCGACCCGCAAAGGCCGGTTTTATCGCTAATCCCCTCGTCGGAGGTGGTGTAAAGAAACCGGTTTAAAGGGCCCTTTAAGTCGAAAGAAAGGGCCTCGTTGTGTGGACGTGTCCAGGCTTAATTCGGTTTAACGCTGCTAAAGTCGACCTAAACCCGTAGTGTAGACCAGGCCATAATCAGGATAGCCATGATGTAACCAGTCTCTTGTATCAGTTACAGCTGTAGAGCAGAAGAGACCTAAAACTCACACTGAGGCAGGAGATTCTCTCTCAGCAGCATTTCTAGCATCTGAAATGCAATCGACAACACACAGGCCTCCATGCAGAAAGTTATGAAAGCATGAACCAAACTTTAAGCACATGAGTAGTTCCACTGAAGTCATATGTTTAAGTACCTTGCTGAACCAGGGTCATGGGCTTTTGATTCCATGCTCACTGCAATTAACTGCAAAACTTCCACTGACTCTAATGGTGCAGGATCAGAGCCTAACTGGGTAAAATATTATTGCCCCCATAAGGTTTCACTGCACTGACGTTTCCTTTTGCTACAATCAGCTAATAAATTATGAAGCTTGATGTTGCCTTCAAATAAGACAGAAGGAAACATACACTAGAATATTTTCATTCTTTGGATGACTTTACCCATTATACAGCCCACACTATATATATATATATAAAAAGATGAAAAATGTGGGTTTAATTGGAGTCTTTTTCCAGAATGATATACCAGCTGATATTGGCATTCTGGTTTTAAACTTTCTAACTGGAATGTGAAATACACATTGTGTCCATTTCTGGGTGCTGCATTGCAGGAAAGATGTGGACAAACTGGAGAAAGTCCAGATTAGAGCAACAAACATGATGAAAGGTGTAGAAAACCTGACTTGTGAGGGAAGATTGAAAAAACTCAGTTTGTTTAGTCTGAAGAAGACTGAAAGGGGACATGATAACAGTGTTCAAGTACATAAAAGGTTGTTACAAGGAGGAGGGAGAAAAAATGTTCTCCTTTACCTCTGAGGAGAGGACAAGAAGCAATGGGCTTAAATTGCAGGAAGGGCAGTTTAGATTGGACATTAGGAAAAACTTCCTAAGTGTCAGCGTGGTTAACCACTGGAATAAATTGCCTAGGGAGGTTGTGGCATCTCTGACATTCCAGATTAGACAAACACCTGTCAGGGATGGTCTAGATCAGGGGTCCCCTGATCACAGTGCCTGCGGGCGCCATGGCAGCCACCGGGGCATCTAAGTGCACCCGCGTACTGGCCGGCGGACGAGCATCCGCCGAAATCCTGCCGAGAAGCAGCATCATCCAGAGGCATCGCCACCGAAATGCCACCGATTTTCGGCGGCATTTAGGTGGCGATGCCTCTGGATGACGCTAATTGTCGGCGGCATTTCGGCAGCGACGCCTATTGATGTTGCAGCTTGTCGGCAGCATTTTGGCGGATGCTCGTCCGCCACCACGGTCCTCCGTGGCTCGTCATCTGGCGCCCGCCAGACAAAAAGGGGACTAGATAATACTTAGTCCTGTCATGAGTGCAGGGGACTGACCTCTCGAGGTCACTTCCAGTCCTATGATTCTGTGATTTCACAATGGAGAATTACAATAAAAAATCAAATTTAAACACCTTTAAAATGATCTAATACAGTTCTTCTAAATATAATGATAAGATCCGGGAGCCCATATTCTAAGGACTTCCAGGACTATGAGCAAATAAATGCTGGACAGAAGTCAAGACTCAATTTCTGGCTCTACGGGGTTGCAAGATATCAGACCTAAAACTAGTGAAAACTCCAGTGGTGCTCTTCCTGAGCCTCCAAATAGTTTAATTTTTGAAGAAGGGAGAATTCAATATTTTGGGGAAAGAATGAATAGTGTTTGTGTAAAGTTGATTACAATATTAGTGGCTGTTTAAATAAGGCTCAGTGGAAATCTATTGGTGGGCGGAGTACAGGTGATATGAATGACAAATGCAGCTCAGCACAAGGATATCTCTAAGTGATGTTTTTTAAAAATTCTCCATCATACACCTCTACCCCGATAGAACGCAACTCGATATAACGTGAATTCGGATATAACGCGGTAAAGCAGCGGGGAGCCCCGGGCCCTTTAAAGCGCCACCCAAGCCCCGCTGCTTTACCGCGTTATATCAGAATTCACGTGGAGCCCTGGGCCCTTTAAGTCACCGCCCAAGCCCGGCTGCCAGAGGCCCGGGGCTCTGGCAGCCGGGCTCAGGTGGTGATCTAAAGGGCCAGAGGCTCCAGCCACTGCAGGGAGCCCCGGGCCCTTTAAATCCCCGCCCAAGCCCCGCTGCCAGAGCTCCGGCAGTGATCTAAAGGACCAAAGGCTCCCCACAGTGGCTGGAGCACCGGGCCCTTTAAATCACCACCAGGGAAGCCAGTCCAGACCAAACCTGATATAACGCGGTCTCACCTTTAAGGCGGTGAGATTTTTTGGCTCCTGAGGACCGTGTTATATCGGGGTACAGGTGTATTTCTAAAATAGTGTGGTCTTCTCTTTTTATTTTGTAAAATATGTGGTATTTACAGAATACATAGTAAAGCTGTGATATAAAGGTTTATCGGCACTCATTTGTGATGGCTTGCACAACTCCCTTGTGTCTTAGCCATTTCAAACTTATTCCAGTGAAACCATATTTTATATATATATATAAAAAATATCCTACCTCAGCACCATGTAGTAGACTACTGGGGTTCATAGGCACTATGATAATACAAATAAAAATGATAGAATCTGATTAGATCAAATCTGTGATTATCAATAGCGAATTTGGTCTCCAAAAAGCAGTACACTGTGCAAGACAAACTGGCAACTCCACTACATTTAAAAACAACTTTCTCATTTAAAAGTAAAAATCCACAGAAAATGGAATCAGTTTTGCCAGCAAACACATTTAAAAAGAAAAAAGAATCTAAAGTCTGCTTATAGCAAACCTAGCAACAATCAAAACCCTAATATCACACTATTTTTATAAACTGAATCTGAAGCTGTAGACAGCAGCTTGTAAACATTCACCACAGTGGATCTGCGACAAACTGCAGCACCAATATCTGTAACCTGTTATCCTTTTGGATTAACAGATTTAGTGTGTGTGTGAGTTTGTGTATGCTGGCATATCCTGAGGACATGCATCAACAAGTATGGTGTTCGTTAAATGGCAAGACTTTTTTTTTTTAAATAAATCTATTTTTCAGCTAAGGGCTTAAGGCATCTATTCATGACCTTTTCTTGTCCCAACCAATCCAGAACAAAGATTAAGGCAAAAGGAGTTCTCACTTCTCCAACTGCACGAAGTATTTGGGGACTGTGACTGAAGGAAAGGATGATCCAAACTGTACTCCTCCATTCTTTCTTCTATTCCTTCACATCACCAACCAATGTAACCATTTCATTCTCCCCATCCTGCATGCTGACAGCACTCACTCTGTCGACTGGACATTCCAGATTCTCCTTGGAAGCTAAAATATCATTCCACGGCCAGCCACTGTGAGGCGGAATAAGTGAATTATTAAATCTAGCTGATCCTACACAGATTCATTAAGCATTACTATTAGTATGATAAAACTGGAGTAGTGTGAAGCCATGTTTTGGTTCTCCTCACTATGGTCTGGAAGTTCTCCCTACACAGCTCTAATTAGTGTTCCATTTTAAGTGTAGCAGGAAATGGAGTATCAATCAAATAAAGGCACTTTAAGAATGGTAGTGTTATGGCAGCAGTATGAGAAGAGTTCCCATACTGTGAGGACACAGGGAAATGGAGAATCACAGATGATGTCCACATGGGAAAGGAAATAGGAATGGAGAGAGAACCCAAAAAAAGTCAGGAGAATTGGAAATGGACAGGGAGGAAAGGGAGAATTCAGGAAGAGGAGGGTAAATCAGGGCAAGTTGATCTGATCTGAGAGACAGACCCCATAATCCTAAAGAGACAAAACTCTCCTTGGCTTCATAAAGATTGCAGGATAAGGTGTTCAGTGAGGCAAACCAGGATGGGGAACACAAAGGGAGAGGGAATGGAAAAATGAAAGAGAGAGAGAGAGAGAGAGAGAGAGAGAGTGCACAAGGGGGAAAAGGAAAGGAAAATAGGGAGAGAGAGTAAAGAGGAAAGGATGAGAACAGTGAGGTGGAAAGAGAAAGGAATGAAAAATAAAGTATTTGGAAAGGAACAGAGTAAGAAAAGGAGGACAGAGACAGAGAAAACAAACAAGGTGGAGGGAAAGAAAAGGATAATATGAGAAAATAGAGGAGAAAGTGAAAGAAAGCTGAAGAGGAGGGAAGGCAGAAGAAAAATGGAGAAAGTCAATCCTGCCACATGCAATGCATCTTATCATTATCAGACAAGAAGGTTGTCTTGAGAAGAACCAGTTCATGCACTGGGAAATGCAGGAGGAATAAGGAAGGGACAAATCATATCACCTAACATAAAACAGGGAAACAGAACAAAATATAACACATTAGGAAAGGAGAGGGAAGGCAACCACATTATTTTAACATTCAATCAATTGTTCACCCTGCTTGTATAGGAGGTTCAAGACCTCCAGGAAATTCAGCATCTCTTAGTACCATTCCTCTTTATTTCCCCTCCCTACAACATGACATAAAACTAAATTAGCTGAAGCTCCTGTAATCCTCTGAGAGGGCTTTGCTAGTTGATGTCATTGGGGCCTTCACTCGCAAAAAAGCCAAGGCCTGTTGATTTCAAATGTCTGTATAACCACTGCACTTCCACATTTAGCGCTACATATCCTGCCAATCATCATTTCTGGGACTATGATACTGAGAACTCCAGTGACTCTCAAAGTACCTAGAGTTCATGGGAAGTGAAATGCCCTGCCTCCGGAGATGTCAGCTTTGGCCTGAATGAAGATGCTTACTCCAATGTATTAAACAGTAGAAAATAATTTGGTTTGTTGAGCTTTTGTAAAAATGAAAAAAAAAAAAAAAACCCCGACAGACCACTTTATGTGCAGCAGGCTCCTACATCAGTACATGCCTGAGCTTCAGCTACAGCTGTGATTTCGTCACCTCTCACAAGCCAAAAGACACGTACTGGGTATTTTTATAATTCTCAACATCCTTACCAAAATATGTGACATCATCTTTTCAAAGCATGTAAAAATAGCATCTCTCTTTTCCATAGGATTAAATTACTTCATTAATCACATGGAAACAAAAACACCGGAATTGATGGTAGGATAATACCACAAAGTAGGAGTCACTATTATATTTCATATGTAAAACAACAATTATTTTTAATTAAATTTCCACCCTCTCCTAAGTTTTTTTGTTTTTTCTTCTTCCTCTTTAGGCTTATGCCTGCTTTTTCTCAAGGTGTTTTTTTTTTTTAAAAAAAGCATATTTAAAACATTTTGGAGCTTTTTATTTTTTCTAATCTCAGCGTTGACATCTCTCGTCTATTATGTTTTTCACTTGTGATTTACCATTGATGTTCTTCTCTTTCTGACACAAACCCTCTACGCCCCACCACCCACTTTTTTCCTCTCCCTCATGCACTTTCCTGACTCAAAAGTCTCTCTTCCCCAGCCATCTGCTCTCTGTCCATTGGGTACCTCATATATCCCTTAACCTGTCCTTCCTTCACCAGTTTTTACTTTCTACCATGGCTCCTCCCTTCAACACCTAACTCAAAGCTTTCCCCTTCCCCTTCTTTGTGTAGCCCCAGTTTTCCCTATCCTGCCCTCCCAGCTTCCTCTTTTCCACTCCTTATTCCACCAGTCTGCCCTATTCCTGCCTACCATCTTCTGATCTCCACGCCCCTCCCCCGTACAGCTTCACCATGCTTTGTGACAGATTCAGACCCTTGCTCCAGCAGCATACAAAGGTTTTAAAGAGGATGGAGGTGAAGTAGCCCTCCAGGGGAATTCCTCCATTTAGGGCTGGCATATGCAACCCCCTATAATGGCCACCCCCTTCAGAGCCCCTAGCACAGGACTCTATGCTGGCCTGGGTGACTGGAGTACACTCCATCCTCTGAAATCCTGGGCTTTGGAGCAGCCCATAAAGAGCTGTGTGGGTAAGGCTGCCATAAGTTAGAGTTGCTCTAATTCACATCAGGAGCCACACTATCCTCCCCAGAGAAGCCCAGAATCTGGCAGGCCCTCACCTCCTTGGCTGCACCGTCTGAGATGTGCCCCACCTAAGACACAGAATAGAATCAGGCCCCTACTATTTTGCTCCACCCCGGGCTTCCTCTCCTGCTCTTGCCCTGCAGTAGGCTATCCTACTGTTTCTCCTTTCATGCTAGGAGGAAGAGAACCCCTACTCAATAGTAGGTCAGCCTTGAGCAAGGCTGGTTTGATCTATGCTGCCTTCTCTGCCCAGGACTCAATCTCCAACACTTGCTGTCTGTTACCATAGAGACAACAGATGCTAGAGGGGAAGCTCAAAGAGGGGAAAGCAGCAGGAGTTGAAACTGGCCTGGCAGGGAGACATACCCTGCAAGGCTGATGATTACTGAGGTGGTTTCCACTAATGTCACATGCAGGTGAGGATCTAAATCCTAACACAACTCTCCTTCTTGCAGGAGGCAAGTGGAATCTGTTTGTTCAGTTGTCTCATTGCTCCGCTTCCTCTGTCACCGGAGCTGCAGACTTCCTTACCCTTCCCTGCAACCTGAGACACAGCTAAGGAATCTGTGAATGGAAATTCCTTTGTGAGAATTGGAAGCTGCAAAAAGAAAAAAGAAGAAGAAAATCAGAAAATCCATGAAATCGCAGATTTTCTGGATAAATTCAGAAAAGTAAGCGCTTGGATGGGAAGCCCTCCAAAGAAAATCCAGGTGCTGTAGGAAGTGGAACCAGTGAATCAGTAGGTGGCACTCTTCTCTGTGAGTCAGTATAGCCTGATATCCTAGCTCGAGACAGGGCACCGTTGGAGATGCCATTTTTTGGATATGTCATAGTACGAAGGCTCTGATTACTAGTGGTCATTAAAAGTCCCATGACACTCTTCACAAGAATAAGGGTGCTAAGTGCTATACAAAGGTAAGTACATATTATTCTCATTTTACTGATGGGGAAATTGAGGCTCAGAAAGACTAAGTAACTTGTGTAGGGACACACAACAAGCTAGTCAGAGCCAGTAGAAGAACCTAAGCATACTGATCCCCACTCCTGTGTCTTAACTACTAAACTACTCTGCCTCATTTAAACTAAATGTTTATAAAAGCACAATATTCAACAAGTATTTTTAAAAGGAACTAGCTAGCGTAAGAGTTCCTTTTATTGCTCAAATATTGCTCTTTAAAATCATGCTCAGCAAATGAAGGACTGCGGGAGCCAATAGAGAACATTTGAGGATTCTGAGGATTCCACCTCAAGCTTAGCTAACCCTCATGAAAGTTATAGGAAGACAATGCCATAAGGAGAATCAGGCAAACGGTTATTATCTAAACAATTAGGGTTTGATTCTTTTCTCACTTAAACTGACACAGATCAGGAGGAGTAACCCCAGATGAGCTACGCTGATGTAGAAGTGGTATGAGGAAGGAATCAGGTCTTTAAAGTTATAATACTGGGGAAAGTTCCTCCTCTTCCCAGCTGGTTCAATACTTGCCAACATGGTTTGTGACTGATTTTGCTCCAGGTGATGACTAGTGACTTCAAAGATCCTGTTCACGAAGTTACTAGGAGGAAATCATATTGATATAGTCCAACCTAAGCATTTCTAGAGCACCCATCACCATATTACTGGATGCTAAAACAATCTCAACAATGCTACTAGTGCCAATAGCTGCCTCCTGGCATACAGTATGACCTTTACTCTTCTCCTGTAAACTGGTTCTGAACATACCTTTGTGTGTCAGTTCTGCTTACCTATTTTTCAGCTTTCGCCATCCATAGCTGGTTTTCTAAGGCAGACTCCATGCTCCCTTCAGAGCCTGTGGGTGAACCTGGCAAATGCCAAGCTGGCTTTTGCCAGGTACTGAGTGATCTCATCATCCAACAGGGCATTGCTGGGGTGCTTTGCTGAGAAGTTTAGTGACATGATACTTTTCACAAACCAATGATCTGACCAGCATTTGGCACATCTCAAAGAGCTGATGATGTCACATTTTTAATGTCTTTAGACTGTACAATTACATAGTCCAACATGTGCCACTGTTTTGACCTGGGATGCATCCATGTGGTCTTATATAGTTTTGGAAGACTGTGTTGGTAATAGTGAGATTGAATTTGGCACACTTGGAGACAAGTAATTGGCCATTGGAGTTTAACCTTCCAATGCTGTGATGGCCTAGCTCTCTGTTCCATATGTCAGAGTTGGATCCTACATAAGCATTAAAGTCTCCAGGAACAATGAGTTTTCCTGGTGTGGCATGCTTCTGATGACCCTGTTGAGATCTTCCTAAAACACCTCCTTGAGCTTGTCTGTCCGTGTCACTGTCAGCACACAAACGCTGATAATGGTGGACAAGTTTATACAGAGCACTGTAAGTCTGGCAATGTCAGACCGTATGGCGAACCCTATCCCCGACTGTCTCAGCTCGTCCTTGGCCTTGCCAACCTAGTAGGTGTAGCCTGCTCCCACCTCCTCAAAGTGGGACTCATTAGTGAGTCTGGTTTCCCTGAGGGCAGCAATGTTTATTTTATATCTCTTCAGTGTTTTGTAAGGGCTGTTCTTTGGTCATTGTCAAGAAGGGTTCTGACATCCCATGACCCCAAAGTCAGTCCGTGAATCTGCGTTTTATTTCGACCACTGACTTGGCTGACCAGGTAGGAGCAGTAGCTTGACAGGTACAGAACGGGTACTGTGCTTAGGGTTCCTTTTCAGTCCTCTTTCTCCGGATTGGGGAGAGCAGCACCAGTCCTGTTACCACAGGAGGATACAAGCTCCATATCTTCCCTGATCTGTGGAGAACAGTCATCACCCTAGGGCTGCCTTTGTGCAGAGTTGTGACTGCGGACAGCCAGCAGCATCCTCTACCTGTCCCCATCACCACTTCCCCACTGCCACAGGACTCCGGTGAGTTGACTGGGTTAAATGAGGTAGCTGAACAACCTGCACTATGAATGGATTTAAGTGAGAGAGGAGTGTGCAAAGCCCTTCCCACTCTCTCGCCCATGCAGCTGTTTCGCGCTGGTGCAACAGATGCCATAAGCATGGCAGCTGATATGGGTGCAGGAGTTGTATGCAGAGTTGTGCTTCTCCTAGATGAGCTACTGACCTGAGTTAAAGAGCCTCATTTGCCCAAGGATGTAGTGATCAGCCAGTGACTACACACATAATGCAGGCTGCCCTTATATGCCCTCATAATTAAGCCTGTACATAAATGTTTGTAGGATTTAGGCTTGAATTCTCCGAACAGAAATCCACTTAATTCTCAACTGTGAAGCTGTCCACAGTGGCCAGAATTAACGAATCAATGAATATATAAATACTGACTTGCAAGGTTGTCATGATCTGGCTCAGTGAAGAAACTTACTGAGTTCAGATAGTTAAAATTGAAGGTCTTTTCATCTTAAAAGGAGAGAAAAGAAAACAACATAATTAATTGCATTCAGTTTTCTAAATTCAATGTACCACACTTCTCTGTTAGCAGAATGCTGGCAATGCAACAAAGTTAGGTTATCTGTGATGGAAAATGCAGTTTCAGCTCTTCAAATAGTAACTAAAAAAATCCTCACTACTCTTATAGAAAAAGAGTCAGAAATGTGGGGTTCAATATACAACAGTACTAAATATTTTATCTAGGAATGAAGGTGCTACAAAAGAGTCCTGATTAGCATTTCATTGCAAAAGATGCACCACTATACTAAAGGCCTTAAAAAAAAAATCTACATTTAAATAGAATATAAAAAAAATTGTTACACAAAAGCATCCTCTAGGCATTCATTTTTAAAAGCAGTAGGTTAAAGGTTTGATTTATAGAGGTTATGCATTTCCTTTGTCACATCAGAGTTTAACAGTGTAGTTTCACTTCAGCTTCAGATTTATGAACTGGATGACGACAACACTTTTTCTAAAGAGTAAAACCAGTTTTTGTTTTTGTTTTTTGTCTTTTAAAAACCTTCTTTGGCATAAATGCTAACAACTAGTCTTTGAGGTGCTCTTTATTGTACTAACCAAGTCCTCAGAAAAACTAGCGTGTTTACTTTTTTTTCTTAAGTAAACATAATCTGTGAGAGTGTGCGCATTTATTAGTTTTGCTGTTGTCTTATTGGTACATGATCTACAGAGAAGAAAAAGTGTACTCAAACACTGTTACACAAAAGAGCATGATTACTGCCCCATTACCGTGACAAGGGTTGATTGATCTTTTCTGGACCCAATGGTGTGAACAAAAATCATTGGTTTTGTTATATGTCAGTGTTAATTGTTTGCATAAACCATGTTTTAAATTATCTAAATCACTTCATTATACATCACCTATAGGCTAATAATTCTCACCCTATGCATAATCCAAGCAATAAAGGGAAGCACTAAAGATAAAAATCAACACTTTCTAAGCAGGGGCTTCATCACTAAGAAGACACAAAAGGAACTCGCATGGTAGTCCATTTCTGTGGAATGCAAGAGCAGCCAAACTGGAGGCCTATTTCCTTGTTCTAATTCTCAGTGTTTACACAAGGAACTACTGAGAGAGACTCGACAAAGACGGCAGGTCACTTGAGAGTAGAAACATTTAGTACATACAAAACACTTCATAACCAAGACATGTTAGCCTACATGCTGAGTTATTCCTAATTATTTATTTTCAACAGTCATTAAGGGCCATATTTTCCCCTCTGCTTCCAAGCATGAAGAGGAGACAAATCTGAAGAAGCCAACATCCACTCCATTGGATGATGCTCCTGTTCTCTAAGGGGGCTGATCTAAAGCCCATTGGAAAAGATTCCCACTGACTTCATTGTGTTGTGGATCAGGCCTCAAACCCCATGGAAGCCCCTTCCAAAGGGCTTGGGCTCCACCTGCTTTAATGGGCAAAACCAGAGGCAGGAGATACAGCTATGGAGCAGTCATAAACCACAGCCTGCTCCCCAGCAGCCCCTGACCCTTCCCTTTGGGAAATCTGATTGGAAGTTAAATACTGCTTAACCATTGGGTCAGAGGAGATTGCCACATGATAGGAGACCAAAAGGGCAGCTGTGCAAAGACACTGAACCTCAGTAGGTGTCCTCAGTGGTTGTTAAGCTGCTGCTTTGCTGTAACAAGTCCTCAGCTTCCAGACTTCCTGATCCTGTAATCAGTGGAAATTTTGCCTGCATAAGTGCTGTATGATTGGGGCCAGGCCTTAACAAAGACAATAGGGGCTTAATACAAAGAAAGTGTGTAAAGCATTGTTAAGCATTCAAAAAGAATTATATGACTACCTTAATTTTTGCACACACTTCCTAATGACATGCCTAGGATCATGGATCAAAAGACACAATATAGCTCACTTCTTTTATTCTGTATAGATTGAGCTCTGTACTTATCAAATGAAATCAAATTTATACATGAGAATAACTGGAATAACTGAAGAAGGTCTCATTTACGGCAGCTTTTCCCCAAAATAATTGAAAACTAAACCAGAAATGTCTAGCACAATGTTTGTGAAGTACTAGAAATGCATTGTCTAACAATGTAAAGTTTGAAAGCTATTATAAAATTGGTTAAAAGTAACTAATGTGGTTCCAGCTACTTACCACAAAGTCACTTTCATAAAAGAGCTCTAAGAGAATTTGTATTGTAGCATGCTTAATTATGTATTTAAAATGTCAATTGTTGGTGCAGAAGTATTAGCTCCTAAATATATGCCTCTTGTATTTACTTACATGTGCCTCTGATATTTACTCCTAAATATTGGAGTAAATATTGACTTAATAGCGATTCCCAGGAAATGTGAAAAAAATATATATAAAAAGGAGGCTTTTGACCACAAAGGCATGTAATTCAGAATTAAAGGTGCCACTTTATCCTAATTTATTTAAAATATGGTACCAGAGTATTTTTTAGACCTGCACTGACACAAAGAAGTGTACAAGTTGACCTAACAGATCTTGTCCAGCTGTAAATCCTATGAATCTAGAATTCCATTCTTCAACTGGTGATTTAAAATATAACATGCATCCAATCATGCAACCACTTATGCATATACATATGATTCCAGGATTACACCATATATGATCTACACCACTGCTTCTCAAAGCCGGTCTGCCGCTTGTTCAGGGAAAGCCCCTGGCGGTCCGGGCCAGTTTGTTTACCTGCCGCATCCACAGGTTCGGCCGATCGCGGCTCCCACTGGCCGCAGTTCGCCATCCCAGGCCAATGGGGGCTGCGGGAAGCAGCGCGGGCAGAGGGATGTGTTGGCTGCCTTTCCTGCAGACCCCATTGGCCTGGGATGACAAACCGCGGCCAATGGGAGCCGCGATCGGCTGAATATGCGGACGCGGCAGGTAAACAAACCAGCCCGGACTGCGAGGGGCTTTCCCTGAACGAACGGCGGACCAGCTTTGAGAAGCACTGATCTACACCACCTAGGTACAACAAGGAGGTAGTAAAAGTGAAATCTAAATTTTGTTGATTTGGGGATTTAAAACCAGATCATGTACATTACCATCAAGCAGTCATTCTTCAAATGTTGATTTCTTAGATATATAAAATACATAAAGCTAGATTAAGAACAGTTTAGAACACACTATAGGATGAAATTCACCCCACCCAATTACAAGGACTTTGTGTAAAGAACTAAAAGGGGCTTCCAAGGAAGAAAATGAAATCTACCCTACATTGATGGGCAAGGGGCAGGGCTGTTTTAGTCACCAGATGTAATCACAAACTCAATGACCTCCACCAATATCCACCTCACTCCCCAATCAGATCTGATATGGACTCAATTTGGTCATGCTTAAGAAGTGTACAGTTCCCTAAATGTCAATTCAGCATCCTCATTCCCACATACAAGATACATGATGTAGGCCTTCCACAGCCCCTGTGCTTGAGCGCCCCCCCCCAAGATTTACCAACCATGTTAGTCTTACTTTGATATGTATACACTGAATACAGTGTTACTACACATTATCCTTACTATACAAAGTCCAACTGAAATTAATATAGCATTCCAAGTTTTACTAAGTGCTGTATTATGAAAAACAAATAGTCAGTATAGCCAGATTTATTACCCAGTGGCAAGGTTTCAATGTTGAACTGATAGCAATTCTTGATTTTAATGTAAATCAATAGAGAATGAGTATAATTCTCTACTATGTGAATTACAACAGTCTATTTCAATTTGGATGGAATAACACGCACAAAACTGATATAAAATTCAGTGCTAAATATCTACAAGCACATCCATTTGTACGTTCATTTGAGGTGCCAGGTTTTTGCACATGTATTTGAAATGCATGTTTTTGTATCCGTAACTGGATGGACTCACAAAAAGTGCAGTCCTTTGAAAATATGATCCGCAGCGATTAAGCTTCCACAGACTGCTCTGCTAATTCACCCCCATTCTGAACTGCAACACTCCTGTTTCTCCAATCTTGGGCCTCTTCTAAGCAAGGAAATTAAATTCCCAGATGGCTTTCTGGGGGATAGCTCAGTGGTTTGAGCATTGGCCTACTAAACCCAGGGTTGTGAGCTCAATCTTTGAGGGGGGCATCTGGGATCTGGGGCAAATTTCAGTCTGGGGATTAGTCCTGCTTTGAGCAGGGGGTTGGACTAGATGACCTCCTGAGGTCCCTTCCAACCCTGATATTTTATGATCTGCAAATGTCCAACAGAGACAAAGATGAGACCTCAAAACTCATTTTAAACTGTGACCTAGCCAATAGTTGAACACAGGTCTGCAGAGATAAAATACTACCACATAAATACACTGTATCACATAGCCCTCTAAACCAAACAAAAAAAGGGGTCTAATAAGATAGACCCTTAATTATACTGGCTCCACAAGATGCTGCTTTATTATCATTTGGCCAACCCCAAAAATGTGGTAGTTTCAAAATAATTTATAATCCAACCATAACTGCTTATTATGACTAGTGCACATTTTATGTTATTTTAGGTCTATAACAGTGTAGAGAGGGTTTGATCTGGGAAAGCTCTGTAATGACGGTCTTCTTTCGAAAGAAGAAAAGAACAAAAGAAAGATACATCACCACCTCTCTTACTCCTGGCATGCTGGTGTTACAGGGGGCACAAGAATACTTCATACAGTGTAAGAAATTACAAAATATTAAACACAGAGTATTGCTCCAGAGAAACAAACGAGATTACATAAACAGCAGTGAAACTGGATGACCTCCCAATTAATTTATCTACATGCCTACCATTCCCATTTCAGGGCAGATGATACAATAATAGGTACTGAAGGAAGAAAATGAAATGCAAAGTGGGGACTGGGGGGACCCAGTAGACACTTGTTAGCTCTTGCTAAATTTTACTTCCAAGATACTTTCCTGTGACATTAACATTTCCCCCCCACATACATTTTTTTTTAAGGTTATGGGTAGGCATCTGCAGAATGAAAGCTACTTTTTTGATGAATTGGAGCCCTATGAGAATATCCAATACAATAGAAAATTTGCACTTCTTATTGAGTTAAACAGTGTCCGTTACGAACCCTAACTCCTGAACTCTTTACTCTTTTCTCTTTCCTTCTCTTCCTACTTGCTCTAGTTACGTATATGTAGATACACTGATAATCTAGAGCATGTGACACTAATCACATGATTACTGAATTTTATAAATCTCCATAATCACCCACTCTCCCTAGCCTGTTTTCTTTTGGAAGTAAATTTAGAGAGTTAGGACATCTATAAAGAAAAAATTAATATACTGGGGACTGTATTTTAACCTTATCTGTGTATTTTTAATGCTTTTTTAATAAATTCAGGTTCTATCTAGCCTGGAGAACTAGTGAAAAGATGGCATCACAAAAGTAAAGAGAGAAAATTGGCCAACTCCGCAAATTAAGGCTAGCTTTAATCTAGCTAGTGCAGATAACAGTAATGAGTACATGTCAACAAGGACTTCAGCACAGGCTAGCTGCCCCACTACAAGCCAATCAAGGACTGTGGTTATGTACTTTGGTTGCTAGACCGTGCCAGGGTCTATGCCACCATGTTTTCACTGTTACCATTACTCATGATAGCAAGGGTAAAGCTACCCACACTATGATTACATATTGATTTGCAGTGCAGACATACCTTGAGAGGGGAAGAGATTTTCAGTCAGAGCTTTTAAACTTTTGGGTCTTTCTTATTGCTATCACCTATTTAACTTCCGGGACTATTTAACATTTGGAAGAAAGGAAACCTTTGTTAAGGATTCAACACCCCCACTTCACTTAAAGCAAGGCAACTGACAATATACGTACTCTGAAAGTCCTCCAGCAAAACCAGAGTGGACATTCCTGATATTGTTAAGGTAAAAAACAAGCAGAGAAAAATCCTTAAAAATATTTCAGGCATTCTTTATACATCAAAAAGAATCAAAGAAGGGAACAAACCCAGTTTTTTCTATGTTGCTCACCTTTAAGAGATATATGTTGTATGCTTAAAGAGGCTCAGTCCTCCAAGATGTTGAGCACTTTCAACCCCCATTAAAGTAATTGTAGATGAGGGTGCACAGCACTTCACAGGTTCAAGGATCTGCCATATGCCCCCCAAAAATCTACATGTCTTGGAAAGTCAGTTGGTGAAGATCCAAAAGGGTAAGTTTGGCCAAACACATCTCTCACAATTTAGTGAACCATAATGCCTGATAATCATCACTTAACTGAAGTTGTGTTCAGGTATACAAAGGAACAATTCATTCTCCTTAAGTATGGATCTACCAGGGAGGTTGCTGGTAGATCCATCTTTATTTTCCACTCCTCATCTGCTAATGTAGTCCTCAAGAACGTGATATGGCTGTATTTTATGAGAATGAGCTGGCTGTATTTTAAAGAATCCTTATTGAGGTTGCAGGAACAAACCATCCCGATGTGTAGAAAGAATAGTAAATATGGCAGGCGACCAGCTTGGCTAAACAGTGAAATCCTTGCTGATCTTAAATGCAAAAAAGAGGCTTATAAGAAGTGGAAGATTGGACAAATGACCAGGGAGGAGTATAAAAATATTGCTCAGGCGTGCAGGAGTGAAATCAGGAAGGCCAAATCACACTTGGAGTTGCAGTTAGCAAGAGATGTTAAGAGTAACAAGAAAGGTTTCTTCAGGTATGTTAGCAACAAGAAGAAAATCAAGGAAAGTGTGGGCCCCTTACTGAATGAGGGAGGCAACCTAGTGACCGAGGATGTGGAAAAAGCTAATGTACTCAATGATTTTTTTGCCTCTGTCTTCACGCACAAGGTCAGCTCCCAGATTGCTGCACTGGGCAGTACAGCATGGGGAGAAGGTGACCAGCCCTCTGTGGAGAAAGAAGTGGTTCGGGACTATTTAGAAAAACTGGACGTGCACAAGTCCATGGGGCCGGATGCGCTGCATCCGAGGGTGCTAAAGGAGTTGGCGGGTGAGATTGCAGAGCCATTAGCCATTATTTTTGAAAACTCATGGCGATCGGGGGAGGTCCCAGATGACTGGAAAAAGGCTAATGTAGTGCCCATCTTTAAAAAAGGGAAGAAAGAAGGATCCGGGGAACTACAGGCCAGTCAGCCTCACCTCAGTCCCTGGAAAAATTATGGAGCAGGTCCTCAAGGAATCAATTATGAAACATTTAGAGGAGAGGAAAGTGATCAGGAACAGTCAGCATGGATTCACGAAGGGGAAGTCGTGCCTGACTAACCTAATTGCCTTCTATGATGAGATAACTGGCTCTGTGGATGAGGGGAAAGCAGTGGATGTGTTATTTCTTGACTTTAGCAAAGCTTTTGATACGGTCTCCCACAGTATTCTTGCCACCAAGTTAAAGAAGTATGGGCTGGATGAATGGACTGTAAGGTGGATAGAAAGCTGGCTAGATCGTCGGGCTCAACGGGTAGTGATCAATGGCTCCATGTCTAGTTGGCAGCCGGTTTCAAGTGGAGTGCCCCAAGGGTCGGTCCTGGGGCCGGTTTTGTTTAATATCTTTATTAATGATCTGGAGGATGGTGTGGACTGCACTCTCAGCAAGTTTGCAGATGACACTAAACTAGGAGGCGTGGTAGATACACTAGAGGGTAGGGATCGGATACAGAGGGACCTAGACAAATTAGAGGATTGGGCAGAAAAAAACCTGATGAGGTTCAACAAGGACAAGTGCAGAGTCCTGCACTTAGGACGGAAGAATCCCATGCACTGCTACAGACTAGGGACCGAATGGCTAGGTAGCAGTTCTGCTGAAAAGGACCTAGGGGTCACAGTGGACGAGAAGCTGGATATGAGTCAACAGTGTGCTCTTGTTGCCAAGAAGGCTAACGGCATTTTGGGCTGTATAAGTAGGGGCATTGCCAGCAGATCGAGGAACGTGATCGTTCCCCTTTATTCGACATTGGTGAGGCCTCATCTGGAATACTGTGTCCAGTTTTGGGCCCCACACTACAAGAAGGATGTGGAAAAATTGGAAAGAGTCCAGCGGAGGGCAACAAAAATGATTAGGGGTCTGGAGCACATGACTTATGAAGAGAGGCTAAGAGAACTGGGATTGTTTAGTCTCCAGAAGAGAAGAATGAGGGGGGATTTGATAGCAGCCTTCAACTACCTGAAGGGGGGTTCCAAAGAGGATGGAGCTCGGCTGTTCTCAGTGTTGGCAGATGACAGAACAAGGAGCAATGGTCTCAAGTTGCAGTGGGGGAGGTCCAGGTTGGATATCAGGAAAAACTATTTCACTAGGAGGGTGGTGAAACACTGGAATGCGTTACCTAGGGAGGTGGTGGAGTCTCCTTCCTTGGAGGTTTTTAAGGCCCGGCTTGACAAAGCCCTGGCTGGGATGATTTAGCTGGGAATTGGTCCTGCTTTGAGCAGGGGGTTGGACTAGATGACCTCTTGAGGTCCCTTCCAACTCTGATATTCTATGATTCTATGATATGGACTTGGAACAATCCTTGAAGGATTCCGGTTCCACACACAATTATTTTGGGAGGGTTTTTTGATAGATATACTCCTGCTCCCATGCATTTCATGGTATTTGAAAGAAAAGTGTCCAATTGCTCTAGCTCTCCATAAGAAGTAACTCCGCACATATAAACAAATCAGACCCAGATTTTTTAAAAAATCATTTTGAATTAACTGAGAAGTGTCCAACTTCTGAAATGAACAAAATGATACTGTTTTCTGATAAATATTTTGCAAGGACAAAAATGTTAAAAGGCAACAGTCTAGAAACTGCTTGTCCAAAATCAACACTTTATGACAAGCATTTAAACTTTATTTAAAAAAAAAAAAAAATCAGAGTGTCCCTTGGCCACCCAATTATATCTCTTGGCTCTTGTCCTGGTCCCATTGAAGTGAATGGATGCTTTGCCACTGACTTCACTGGGGTAGAATCAGGCCTCCTAGCTCTGTGGAGTGCAGAGTAGTTCAAACTGCAATGAATAATTTTGAAGTATAACAACTGAATGGTAATTAATTTACACAGTTAATATTTCTTAGCTCATCATATAAAATGGACTTTAGTGTGAGAGCTGCAAGGGCTGTGTGTGCAGGATTGAGCCATACAACAGGGATAAAAATTATAATCCAGTAACAAAGGTAATTGATTACCCACAACTCCCACAGAAGTCAAAGAAAGCTGGGAATGCTCTTAACCTCTGACCACTAACTAGCTAAAAAAGAAAAATACTAGAGTAAGGGAGATAGAAGATTACATAACAAGATTTTGCATTTAAGGGCCTGATTCAATGCCTATTGAGGTCAATGGCAATCCTTCCCATTGGTTTCAGTGGGCTATGGATAAGGCCCTTGGAGACCAAGATGCACATTCAAACACAAAACACAGATCTATTTTAAAAATTAAAATCAAATGAGTTTAACTTATGAATTCAACTGAATTGTTTCAATTGTGGCATCGTACTGTCTTTTATAGGATTGTTTTTCTATCTCACTATATAAATTCCATATGTTATGTATTGGAACAATATGCATTTTATGTTCTCTGAATTGTGTTCCCTGTTTGGAATTATAATAAACAAGTCTTTAAAAGTGTAGTCTCCCACTCACCAGGGAACGGGAAAGAACGTGTGTTAAAACCCAGAAAGCTACTTCTGTCATTTCCCCTTTGCTGTCTGGCTTCCCCAGCAAGTCCAGCAAAGTGAAACTTACAAGAGTAATGTCAGGTTCAAATTGTAACTACAGTCCATAGCAAGCAGTAAATCAGCATGATCCTAGGACTGAAAGTGTGAGAAGTGTGTGAGCAGAATAAGCGGAAAGAGAGAGGGAGGTTTCGCAGAATGGCAAAGAAACACACCCCAGAAAGACAATGAGGAGCTAACAAAGACAAGTCTGAAGTGGAGAAAGAACAAATAACACATACAAAGTGACAAAAATATATGGTGGGAAAGGGACTGGAGAGTGGAGATGAACAAGATGAGCGTACTCCTGTTCCCTACCCTGCAACCAGGAGGACTGGTAGAGAGGGAAATTCTCTCTCCTGCCAGCAGTCAGGGTTCCCATACCGGAATTCTCACCATGGTGCTGTCCTTGAACACCCCTGGAGTCATGCGTTTCTAATTCTGGCTAGTGTACTCAGTCCGGCTATCAATGAGCCTCTCTTTTTTTTGTTTTTTCAATGTCTGATAAAGAATTAAGGTCAATTATCCCCTATCCACAATGATCTACAGGAGAATAAATGCTAAGTCAAACTCAGAGTATGTCTAATTTTTTCCTTGGGGAAGGAGAGGGAAGGGAGAAAGGAGGTAATGCCGGTTACAGAGGGAACAGAGTGTTGTGCGTAGCCTGAGGACCTACCGATTTTGGGTCCAATCCCACAGATGTCAGGGCATCTGCACAGAGTGATGCCTCTCTATGCTACTGCAGCTCTAATTGCACTGGCAGAATGTTTGTTCAGTGGCTGTGCTGCCATTGGTCTTCCTGCTGTACCTGTGTTCTGAGACCTCCTCCAATGGGCCTCACAGAATAGGAACTAATTCTGCTCTGAGAAGCAGAAACTTCCAAGACACTCATCAGTAGAAAGTACACCGAATTTAGAGAGAAACATGCCACACAGAACAGCTGCTTTCCGACTCTGCCCAGCTACCTCCATGCCCCGCCTCGAAACCCAGTCAGCTATGGATGTGATTTAAGATTAAGGGCCTAATCCAGAAAGGTGTTGAGCACCCTCAGCACTACACGCGAGGCTCAAAGCAGCTCACAGGCTAAGAATTTAGCTTTTCTTTTCTATAACACAAGTCAGCATTTGAAATAAAAGCAGAAATGGTTTACAAAGAGCACTTTATCTAAATTCAATTTAGAGTGGACTTGAATTCCCATGGGACATCTAGTTTTACCCATTTTGGATGAAACTGTAAATTGAATATTGAGCCCACATTTTATCAAATCATATTGCTTCCGGAGGAGGTTGAGGACTGCCTGTGTATTTTTTTAATCTGATCCACTATGTTTACAAGCGGTAGGAAAGCTAGTTATATCAGCTGTGCCATCTTTTTAGTTCTATTCTATACGAGCGACTTTGATTTTGTTTTTCTAACACGGCAAAGAAAAACGATAATGCAAAGAAAATCTATAATCTGCGAAAAGGCACTCTGAATCCATCAGCCAAGTTGTATCCATAATTGCTTCACGGGCTTATCAAAAAAAAAAAAAAAAAAGCTCATTTGCATTATCTGTTATCTTTAGATACTCATCCGGGTCTATAAACAGAGTTATCAATCCCGTTCAGAGGCCAGTCCACAAATTGAAGTTTTCTAAGAGGGAATTAGCTATAAACAAGCCGGAGGCAATTTTCTTTGACAACCAATGGTAACTCCTAGAAAGTAACTTTAATAGTGATTTACAGTTCTTTTCTGGTTTCCATCCAACTTTTCCTTTTTGTGCTTCTGTCCATCCAAAAAGGAATTTTTTCAGATGTTCTAATTTCCCATTCAAGATGCAATCAATCCCAACTCTAGGTGTGTCTAATTCAATTTTTATGGTATGTTCATGGGCCAGCACCAGAAAAAAAAAGATCTCTTTTTATTTTCTTTCAATTGCCTCTGCTGTAATCACAAGACTTGTCACCTCCTGGTGTGAAATGCACAACAGTTTAAAAAAAGGGGTGGGGGGAGAGAGAGAGGGAGGGAGAGAAACCACTCTATCAAATGGCAAGGGGGAAGAAGCGCACTAAAATAGTATTAACACTTTTAAATTATCACACATATGAAAGCTTGATTTTACCAAAGTAATTCATTGAAAGGGTTCATAGATTTTCTGTTTTGTTTTTTAATTCCATTATTCAAATGGCAACATTCTGACAGAGTGATGTATTTAGGGCCAGATTCTGGTTTCATACCACATTTCAATGGTACTACTCCTGATTTACACTCCCATGAATTCAGAATCAGGACCTTAAGACTCAATCCTGCAACCCTTGCAATTGCACACAATCCTTACTCATACAAGCTGCAGGAGCGAGCCCTCATTTATAAAAGTAAATAGCTTTTTTTTTTCCTTTTAAGAAATTGGCTTAACAAAATGCATTCTTTCTAGAACTGAGCTTGCATGAAAATGTATCTAAAATCTTTTTTTTATCTTTATGTACGACTTTAAAATGTCATTCAGTAATTGTCAAGGAAAGTGGGAGGGCCTTAAAAGGGAATGATGGCATTACAAAGAAATAAAAAGATGGGACATGATTCTACTCTCAGTTATACCAAGGTAAATCACGAGAAATTCCACTAAAGTCAGAGCTAATCTGATTTAAATCTGTGAGAGTAGGTAAGTGAGAGGAATATTAGGCCCACGAAGTTTCACTTTGCAATAATCAAAAATCCACTCAGGTTACAATAAAGTTGAAACCTAAACATAATCTCACCTAGTAAATAAAAGAGAATGACATTTATAACGCAGGGGGTTAAAAAACCCAGCCAGCAGTACCTATTTGTATATATATATTTATATATACACACACACATATATTTGCTGATTGAGAACTACCCTAATGGTAGGCACTAATGGATTTAAAGTGATAAGGAAAAGACGGACATGCAAAATGCTCCAGAACTTCTGTTCCTAATCAATCATCAGAGATCAGTGACATCATTAAATCCTTTGATCAGAGCTCCTCTTTCAAGCTCAGAAAGGGGATTGATTGACCCAGGCTAGCAGAGAGAATGAAGAAACACCTAGGATACAATTCACAGTGAAATATGAGAAGTC
>NC_048299.1:91534288-91692574 GCF_013100865.1 Trachemys scripta elegans
CACTTCTGTACACCTCAAGGTGAATGTTTTTTAAAGGGTAACAAGACATAATAATAAGACAATAAAATCTAGCTTACTCTCTCACAGGTGTGTTGGCTCTGCAATGCAAAGTAAAAAAATCTTATTTTTGTTGCAGAAGTAATCAGATATTACATGGAATAAATACAGAGATAACATTTTTTGATTAAGAAGGAACTTTTTATATATATAGTCACTTAACAGACCCTAAACACACTTTAACCACTTACTAGCATATGCATTTAACAACAATTCCTATGATAGCAAAAGCTGCATTTTTATATCTTCCCTTTTTTTAAAAAAGCTGGAAAAATAAAAACATAACATACAGAGCAGGAACCTATACAAACAAATGACTGACTCTTGTTTCTGTTTAACTGGACACAGAGCTAAATATGAAATAGAAAATATCTAGACCAATTAAAATGCACACCATTCCATGATCTGCTAAACTACTTAACAAGTACATTTCAACTGCTTTAGCTTTAAGAACTGCAGGGCCAAATTCTGTGCCTCTACCTCTCAGTGGAGTTGTCAGAGGTTTTTTAAGTCAGTGTAAATTGTGTTCTACAGGGACTCATAACTTGTAGGTTTCCAAGTTCAGTCAAGTTCCAGTCACCTGTGGACACTTCCATGAGAGGGGAGAACACTTAATGCCTTTCCTTTCCTCCCTCCCATGTCTTTCACATGCACTCTTCAGTATTGATGCTTGTATTGACATCCACTTCCAGTGACAATGAGAGTTGCAAGATTACTTACTATAGCAGTGCTGCTGTAAAGCCTTCCTATCCTGGTGGCACACACAGGCTCAGTGGTGCAAGGTCATTAAGAAATCCTCTCTCTTTTGGGATCTCTTCCCCAGGGACCATGGCTTAATGCGAGAAAGCCCTTCCCCAGAACATTAATGATATCATTGGAGTTTCAGTTGCTGGCATCCATTTCGCTGTGCTGTTAGAAATCAGACTCTGGTTTCTTGAAAACTGTAGGTTGTAAATCCTGGATTTTCAAGACTTGATTTATACTACTGAACTCTGGCAGTGCACAAGACACTGGGTATATTTACTGCTGCCATGTTGTAAGCACCTTACGTCAAACCATTGTTTGATTCACACTCCAGGTTTCCTTTTTGGCCACTGCAAGTAGGCTGCTTTAGTAAATCTTCCACCTCTTCTAATTCCAAGTGTGTGGCTCATTAAATCTAACCTTCCACCTTATTTGGGTGGCAAGCTACCAATGTTAACTAGTGTTTTCTACTGATTCCAGCTCATGTCATCTACTGGGATGTTAGGTCATTACTTACTGATTACAGTGATTGCAGGGATAAGCTGTTCAATCATCTCTCCCAGGAACTTGCAGAGGAATACAGCAGGATTGACATTTAATATCCCTCATACTATTAACCAACACAGGGTTATGTGCAGGGAAGGAAGAGAAGAAAGGAGAGGAGGGAAACCCTGCGGAATTATGCTGTAGTACTGTATCATCTCTGCAGACCATGGTCTGTGCTGGATTGTTTAGTTTAGGGCATGAAAAAAAGCTGGCTCCCAGAACTACGAAACACAACACTGAAATATAGTGCTGGGTGTGAGTAGTTTGTTTCAAATTATGATAGACCATAACAATATAACTGAAATCCCATTAGTAAACATAGGAAAGGACCATGCCTCCATTACTCAGATAGACCCAGTGTTTAACTGACTGCCTACTTCACATTACAACATACCGAGGACCAACTTAAGCTCTCAGTTACATGGATACAACTCCCATTGGTTTCAGAGCACAATTTGGCCCCGAGCCTTTTAAGGGTCAGTGAGAGATATTCCAAAGTAAAGCCACCTCCCTTAATTTCATTCACTTGGGGCCTGATGAGACTCCGTGGCTATTATGGATTCTCAGCACCTCTCAGGATCAGAACCTTACACTTATTTTGTATGCTACTGTGCCTGAGTATTATGACTAGAGGTTACTTGGAATATTTGCCATCTCACTAAAAATTATGCATGCCTGCACATTTAGGTTTTAAGAACATTTTTGTCACCTACAATAGCTGATTCCATAGAATGTTGTTTCCTTCTGGGCCTGATACTGCAAAGTGAAGAGTGCCCCTGAACTCCCTTTGATTTCAATGAGGGAAGAGAAGTCCTCATCATCACCTTGCAGAATTGGGTCTCATATAAATATAATCAATGAGGGACTCAATTCGCAGGGCACTAAAGTACTAAAGGCAACATTTCTTGATAGCTAACAACCTCCTCTGAACTCTGACCTCTCAACAGGACTCTGGACATATAACTTCAACTAAGGGGCCAAAGAATAGGTATCATGATTAACACCTATTTTATGGTGAGTTTGAAAGCAAGCAGCAGGACCAGTAACTACCCAAAAGTTAAAACAGGAAATGTGATTCTTATGGAGCTGCCAATTGCTGAATCCTTTTCTTATTCAATCCTTAAAGGACGATTTTTTAAAATTATTTTTTAAAAACCTAGTTGAAGCTAGCTCCAAGAATCAAAGTGGGCATGTGAACTTCCTCTCATTTATTCATCTATCAAGCTTGGTTTCAAGTTACATCATCATTAATATAATAATTTCTGTTATCACTTTAAAGTATGTTCTCAATAACTATCTGATTCTGATAAAGGTAGTCAAGTCTACAACCTACATATGTTTATAATTAGCTTATTTTTTTTAAAGCCAAGTAATAGGTTAATAAGAAATATCAGATTACACTGAAAAGAGCTCATGGGTCAAAAAGTAGACAAAACACATCAAACTGAAAATAAGTACTTGCCTGTCAGAAACCGAAGGAGCTTTTATACAATAACTGCATTGTTTGTAATGCAAACTAAAAAAAATTTTTAAAAAATCATTTATTGCCACAACTGGACAGAACACAAACATTTTATTTACAATCACCAACAAAGCCCATAAAAACATCATTCGGAAATAAATACCGGCTGAATGCAAACATTTTCAAATCTATTGCAAGCAATAATGTCAAATATAGGTTTACTTTTTTATATTATTGCTCGCAGGTAATGGGAATTCACTGGATTTTGTTCACCAAAAATAAACTAAAAATAAAAAAAAACCACCAATGTATTTATACAACAGACTCAATGAAAACATTCAAACTCTAAATAGTATGTGTGTGAGGGGACGGGGATTGGTTGTCAACATTTGTTTTTAAAGGAAGTGTTTTTTAATGTTAAACTCCATTTATTTGCAAAGCAGAACTTACTATCTAAGGGCCCAATCTACTGAAGTGATAAAGCAGATGCTTAACTTTAAGCATGCAAATAGTCCCACTTAGATGATTACAGTTAAGCACATGCTGGAGCGCTTGCTTGACTGTGGCTCAAAGCTACAGTGAAATTTTTCATAAGGATCAGAAGCCATTGACTCAGCCCCCTTCCTCCATGCAGATAGCCACTGCAGTCAATGAGGCTCCACATATGTGCAGGTTTTCATGCAAGTGCAACAAGTTGAAGGAGCAGAACCTAACTGTGTGCATTTATTACACTTCAGTAAGGCAGATGCTTGGGTACTGTCTCAAATGCCCTAAAAACACCTAATGTTTAAAGCTTTCACATCAAGGAGGAAAAATTATTTTTTTTTAAATCAGGTGATTATTTATTACCATAGTAGGCATCACGTGACCAGCAGAGGAGAAAGAAAGGTCTAGCAGGACAATGGTGTGAGCTGCTCTAACAAGCAGACTCTCTAGAAAGGGCACAAAAAATTCTAGTGATCTGTGCTCAAACCAGTTTATTAACTTTAGATCCCTCTCATGAAAGCTGCTCCCTACTTGACTTCAATGAGACTACTGTGTGCACGGAGCACTTTGCACGATCAGGGTCTAAATCAATACACAGATAAATGAACATTGCAGGGAACAGCTCCCTCACCTGTGTGCATCCAATGCCACAAAGGTATTATTGTGTTAGTAAAATGGTGGCCGTAGGGGTGCATTAGGGTAGCCAGGTGTCCTGATTTTACAGGGACAGTCCCTATATTAGGAGTTCTGCCTTATATAAGCACCTATTACCCCCCCAACCCCTGTCCCGATTTTTCGGATGGGGAGGGGCATGTGGAAGAATGTCAGTGAAGCTTCATGGCACCAATATGGTGACCGGGTTTATGTCTGAAGCATAGGCACAATTATTCCAGCATAAACGCTAGTAACACGGCAACTATGTGAAAGTGATATTCATTTGTTGTTGTTGTTTATTAATACTTTGTATTCGTGGAGTGGATTCATTCTAAGGGTATTAAATCACAAATAAATGCAAGTTTTTTCATACTCTGACATTACAGTGATAGATTCTCATTCATTCACAAAGTACTGTATAAAAAATCTCCATTAGCAAATTTCTTTTAAGGGTTTTGTTTTGTTTTGTTTTATTCTGGACACTATCCTAGCAGTAAATACAACATTCATACAAAGAAGGAGGGAAAGGACAGATTTGTAAAGAGGTGTACCATAGTAAGATGTGTGTGGTTTTAGTTAATATACACAAAATCAAAACCCAAAGAAGAGACCAAAGGCCTGCAAAAATTCATTCAAAACAAAACAAATACAGCAGTCCCATAAGACATCCAATAGTAGCAAACATGTTTTAAAATTATTACAAAACCATGATTTTTATTTTTGAGCATAGGCCTAAAAAAAGTTGTAATTTACTCCAGTACTGAGACCTTCCATGCAAGTTTCAGCCTGGAGCACATTTAATGGCGGAGTTATAAAGCCCTGAAATTAGAGGTCTATAATGGAAATGCTGGCAGCCCCCAAACTAACACAGTGCTGGCAGGTTAGCAATGTAGTACAGTTTGTGGTTTAAACGACCGCAACGGGATTTGCTGTTGTTGTTCTAAGTAGCGTAATCATGGTAGCTCAGCATAAATGGCCAAAGTGCAAACTATGAGCCAAGCCTGTCAATGGGTCTAAGCCTATGTGAAATAATATGCATTTGGAATCATCACCAACAGGATCGGGCCCCAAATCTATCATCAAATAGTTCTCGATAACATGCATGTACCACAGAGACTCTTAAATAAAACAGAGTTTGCGTATCAGACAATAAAACACCTATTTTTTTTAATGATTCCATACATCATATTTATTTAAACATAGTTACTACTATCAGATGAACTGGACAGTTATTTTCTTTCAGGAACTGCAAAGAAATACTAAAAATAGAGTCTTCCTTGTTTCTCCTGCACAATTGTAAGCTCTGCGTAAAACCCATAAGAGCTTTCAACCTATTTATGACTCAATTGTAAATCTTTTAAAAGACAGTGGAGCCACTCAGAAAATGCCAGTTCACATAGCACCTTCTGGACAGCTGTCACTCAAGTATATGTTACTCGGCAAACTTTGCTAATTAATGTGTTATCCAGAAAGGAAAACACAGTTTTTAGATATATTTATGAGGTGAGGGTATGACTGGCAGATGTTGATCTGTAATGGCCACATGCAGGGTCTTGTTTGGTAAACACACCAATGATTACTCAATATATTTTTAAGCAGCCTTACCTTGTTTTAAAAAAGCAGACAACTGTAAATCACAACCATTCTATGTTATTTGGCCTTTTTTGTAAAAAGCCGCAATTCATAAACAAAAACTGAATGTTTGTGCAGCAAATGGTGTGTTATATCAGCTGGTGAAGTTCACTTAACAATTCCAGTATTACAGAACAAAAGATGCAACAGGGAGCTTTCATGCTGCATTAATAAAATTTGTCTCCTGTTACCAAAATTCATTAACATGGCAGTCACATTTGCAGAGAGACAAAACTTTAGCAGACTGGAATTATAAACTTCAGTATTTCTATATTCCTAAAGTTTTAGTATCATTACTTATTTCAGTATGTTATACTTGGACCATATAGACTACTCTAAGAGAAATATCTTAATGCCCTTGAGGAGTAAAGTTTAGGTCCATCCATGGCCCAATTCTACTGTGGAAGAATTCTAGGGCTGGCTGTATATTAGGGTAGGTCAGACACTCCTGCCCTGAATTTACTTATGATTGACTCAATTAAAAAGCATACCTAACGGCTTAATCCTTAACCACTGAAGTCACAGGGAGCCTTGTCATTGACTTGACTAGATGTAGGGTGTATCCTATAGCTGTGCGAATAACTGATATTTCAGTTTGCTGGCAGTACCGAAAAAAGTCTAAATAAAATGTGGGTTTGGGTCAAGCAAAACATTTTGTATGGAGGAAGCAGTAGTGGAGCTTCCCCTCCCCCTTACACCTAAAGCCTATAGCATAATGCTTAGGATGCTCACCTGGAAGGGGGGAGACCTGGCTTCAAGTCCCTGCTCCAGAGTGGGGGGATTCTATCCAAGGTCTCCCATCCCCCATGTGAGTGCCCTAGCCACTGGACAACTGGTTATAAGCAGGGCCGGCTCCAGGGTTTTTGCCGCCCCAAGCAGCGCATAAAAAAAAAAAAAAGCCGCGAGCGGGAGTGAGGGACCATCCGCCGAATTGCAGCCAAATAGCTGGACGTGCCGCCCCTCTCCGGAGTGGCCGCCCCAAACACCTGCTTGGCAAGCTGGTGCCTGGAGCCGGTCCTGGTTATAAGGGGAGGTACCACACTTACAACCTCCTCCTCCTCTGTTCTGTGAAAGTGGTCTAACTCCCGTTTAGACTGGAAAAAAAAAATCAAAACTTTTTGTTTTGACATTTCTGAATTTTCAAAATGTTTCTGTTGACCTGAATCTGCATTCTTCAGAAAAAAAAATATCAATCTGAGTGTTTCACATAAGGGTACCAAGGGTGTACTGCATTAGTGTCTCACTGCAGAAAACATTCACAAAAAACCCGATTAATAATAATTCCTTATCCTTATATTTGTCCTCTGAGGATCTCAAAGTGCTTTAATTAATTAAGCCTCACAGCACCCATTTAAGATAGTTAACTACTAATATTCCCATTAACCAGGTCTGTAAACTAAACAGAGAAAGGTTAAGTGTCTTGACCAAGGATCTCAGCAAGTCAGCGGCAGAACTGGGGATATTAAAAAATAAAAAAAATAATAAATAAATAAAATCCAGAAGTCCTGACTCATAATCCTCTGATCCAAACATCAGACAACATTGTCAATCATAGCCCATGCGTGCCTACATTGAAGTTGAGCGCACACTATACAGGATTTGCATCAGGGCATTTAAGCATGCATATGTGTAAAAAACTGGGTCAATGTATAAAATTCTATTATTGAAAAGAATACAGTGGAACAGATCCTCAGCAGGTGTAAATCAGCGTAAGTCTATTGACACCACTGGAGCTGTGCGGATTTAGATCAGGATCTGATCTAACATACTTTAAAAATTGTCAGGGTTGTTCCAGTAGTTAACAAGGAGATACTATGTTCTTATACAGGCAACTCCAGTCACTTGCCTTAGCTGGGGCTGGGCATGCTTTGAATCTAGTGATAGAACCACTGGGAAGGACAACGGGATATGTTCCCTCTAATGTTTAACTATCCTCCTGATCTTCCCCTCAGTACAGCTACAGAATTTGTGGATTTTTCACTTCAGGTCTCCACTATTCTCTTTGGGTGTGTGCACTTTTGTTCAACTCACTGAACAGGGAACCCTGCCTTTGACTGAAAGATCGTGGCCTTGATGCAAGGTGGAGGAGGGGGCCCTCTGAGTTCTCCCAGGGAGGCACAGAGATTCCGATACAGAAAAAAAGAACAGCCATTTTTTCTTCTGTAACAGTCACCAGATTGATTTCCTGAATTTCTTCGCTAAATGCAGAGCTTAATCTGCAGCAATCATAAACCATGGGGCCAAATTCTGTTGTCCTTCTTTGAACAAAATTTCCCTTGACTTCAATGGGAGTTTTGCTTTAGTAAGGACCAATGATTTTAGCTCTTGTAAATTAAACAAAGAAAGGGGTTGGGGGCGTGGAATGGCACAGAGTATGCAAAGTTGCAGAATGAGGTAATCCCTGGGGACAGTTGAGTAAACTCCTCCATTTTTGTAAATCTGCAACCTTTATAGTCACAACTTTGAAATGAATTCATTGGAAGTTCACTTGAGATTTTGGCACCTGCCATTAAAGAACTTCAGGGACGGGGGAAAAAATTTACAATAGACAAGTTTATTTGAAAAACAAGAGAGAAAAAACCCTGCCATTAATTTTGCCAAGGCTACTTTTGTCTCTTTTGTAATAACTAATTATCTAACCAGTGGAAGAGATTTCCATGGTAAAATGCAAAGCATTTGCAATGCTTGCCAGGCTAATCAAGATGATTTCCAAAATGCCAAAACAGGAACTTCCTATAATAAATAACTTAGCAGATTTACATCTTAAATTAGAAAATTTGGAAGAAAAAGCCTATGTCTGAAGCCAAAACAGGGTTTATTATATCCTATCCACTTTTTTCTCCTGTTTGCTTTCTTTAGTCTTTCCTGAGAACAAACACAGATCCAGGTGCAAATGCTCAATTCACAAGGAATGCAGTGAACATAAAATTACTGTAGGTTTCGCTGCTAGTAAATCCCTGCTGTTACTCACCATTGGAAGTTGTGCTGGAGGCAACAGCTTTCTCACTGACATCTGTTCGAGTGGAGCATTTCACTATGGAATTCTCAACTTTTTTCTTCTGGGTTGTGGCAGAGCTATGGGACTGGGCCTCCATGATGACTTCTCATTACTTCAGCTCTCCTCGCACGAATACCTGAATAAAACAATAGAGTCATAAACTTCAAATGCCATAAAAAGCTTAGTCAGAAACCTGCCACACTTCTCACCTGAAGAAGAGCCTGCAGCACAGCAGCATTAGTAATCCACAGGCCATTTCATGAAGCTCATCAAATCAGGTTTGCATGCATGAGTTCCTGAGGAATTTAAGGAAATGCTAACACCAGAGACAAGCACATTTGCTTTTAAACAGAATCAGCATCATGGTCTAGTCTGCTGCTTTGACAGGAAGGTCCACGTTTTTTAAAACCCTGTAAGAATTTTAATGGACTTGAAGGGGGGTGGGGGTGGAAAAGGCGGGATTTTTTCCCTTTGTCCTGAACAGCTTGGAAGCATGTAGCAGAATTGAGACAAACCATCATGTTACTGTAGAAGCCAAATTTTAATCTTCAGCATTCTCACTACCCCTAATATACAGCAACGAATTACCTCTCCTAGTCTATCTTGCCTTATTAATGTAAACAGCTCTCATTTTGTTTGTTTAAAAACGTAACTCAAACAAAAGCGTATTGGAACAACTCTCTAAAAACCACAGAGAAAGGCAAATGTGATTGCTAGTGACTGATAACGGGAACACTTTCTTGGCATGACAACCCTGAAAATGGAAAGCCATGCAAAAAGCATGTTTAGTTATTCTGCCTTTCACTGATTACTTTTACTGTCATCTGCACTGACTCATCGTTCAGTCATTTTATATCCATTGGATCGCTTCACCGTATTCCTAGAGTTTTCATGTTTGTGACATAAACCTAAGAAATCCAGAGGTTTCCAAGAGGGTAAAATTCTACATGCATCCACTTCAAGGTACCGTGACTACAGTGATCCTGGTCTGCAAGGAACATAGGTATTTCCAAGCTCTTGGCTGTAGCTTAGCTTGACACATGGCAGTCTATTAAAGTAAGCTTTATACAGGTAATCAATATTCAGCACATACAGTGTTTAGACCCAAAGAAGTACAGCACTGCTTATCAGTGCTGTAAGAACTAAAACTAGGACCCATGTTAAAAAAATATATAAATCAGCAAACTTGACTTTAAAAAAGGAGTTTTAGATGCTTCCTTTTGTGAGCAGGGTTACAATTATCATAGAAACATGGAGTTAGAAGGGGCGGCAAGGGTCATCTAGTCTAACCCCCACTAAGATGTCAAATAGATATTAAAAGAAAATAAATTGCATTATTCTAGGACTAGATTAGCTCAACTTTTAGCTGAAGTCAACTATGTTATAAGTAAACACCAAACTCTTCAACAAATCACAATGTAACCTATAAAGATATTTAATTACCCTTTTTTGCTACACCCCATGTTAACTGATTTCTGCAATTTTGACTGACGCGGTAAAAAATATAACAAATATGCACAAAGCAAAATTGCTGAACCATATAAATGCAGCGCTCTAGTTATCTTTTCCCTGCATTTAATGGGGCACTTTAGTTTAATAGTGCAATAAGATAATCCAAAACACTCATTATTATAAAGTGGGCTCAACGAAAGGCTAAAGTGAATCACTACTAAGTGGCATATCACTACTAAAGTGAATCACTACTAAGGGGCATATAGTGGCCCAGAGGACAAGGAACTGGCCTGGTAGGCAGAAGGCCTGGATTCCGTTCCCATCTCTGCCACTGATCCTGGGCAAGCCACTTCACCTCTCTATACCTCAGTTCTCCATCTGTAAAAGTGGGAACAATGATGCTGGCCCACCTTTGAAAAGTCTTTTGAGATCTGTGGCTGAAAGTGCTATATAAGGGCTGAATATTACTGTAATTCATAGAATGATGTCCTGTCTTACCCTGAACAGGATTTCAGAAGGAGTGTCTGAATACAGGACTGGATGAGCTAAGGAGTAACACATAACTTGGTAAGCTCCGTTCCAACTCCAGCAGTGTACAAGTCCTCAGTAATAACTGATACCGCATTCCTTTCCGAGGCAGTTTGTGTGTGTCATTTAGGGGAGGGCCAATGAAAGCATAATTCCTGCAGGAGTCTTGCTATCCTGGGGGAAAAGACTGTCCAGCAGCAAACCGCACAGTGGCTAAAGGAATCCATAGAATTTAGAGGCTACTCCCGGAAACCTTCCACTCTTGGGGGGGGGGGGGAATCTGGTAGGAACTTCATAAATTTTAAACTTTCAGCATCTCTCAACACACTTTCCCGCCCTTTTCTCCTGTGTGCTTCTCTGTGGGAGGGCAGTCCATGGCTTTAGTTACCATACCTATCATCTTATCTAGTCCAGCCCCCAAACAGTACAGGAGACAATCCTAATACATATATTTTTAGTGTTTTGTCCATCCGTGTGTTAAATTAATCAGTGGTCTCTGAGAAGGCTAATCTTCCGCACAGTTTTCCCAAGGGATTTAGAAAGCTATAACTTTAGTCATCTCAGTTATTTTTCCTCTATTTTGACTTTTAAGGGCCAAATCTTCTAGTCAAGCAACATTCCCACTAGCTTCAATGGGTTTGTTTGCCTGTGTGAGGACTAAGTAGGGACTGCAGAATCTGACCCTTGATTTCTGACATCTTAGCCCACATACTCCCCCTCATGTGGCTAATCCATGTGAAAGGGAACAAATTAATTCAAGAACTCTTCACCACTGTCAAAGCTGTGGAGGCCACACATTCTGCCCCGCTGTCATAGAACCAACAAGGGGAGTGAACCAGCCACAGACAGAGCCAGAAAACGACACAGAGGCCAAGTATCTGCAGTGGTTTCATCCCCCTCAACCATGAAAATCCCGAGACAACTATGAGGTGGGATTCTTCTTCTTCACTAGTTTCCAGCCTCCTATCACAGCATGGCTGGGACAGTAGCTGCATTAACATTACCTTCTGAGTGCTAATTGTTCAGCTACCCAAATAAGGAGGTGGGGGAAAAGGGGAAAGAGAGAGGGAGCCACAATTAATTTGCTATATGCAGCATTAGCTTGCCACATATTTTCCTGCAGAGTTTGTGGGCTCAGAGTGGCTCCTGCTCCTTCTTTTGGCTACTTTTTTCACAGCCCATTAGACAGGGTGACGTTTTTTTTTTTTAATATAGAGAGAAGTCTAGAGGCTAGAATCCCACTTTTTCCACCAGAGTTTCTCTGTAATTTTGCTCCCCGCTGTACCAAGCCATACCTGGTGCTACAGAGGCCCCTAGTTAGCAACTTACTATTTTAAAGTGCACTTATGGTCAGAAATTTGTAAAACTTGCAACTTGCTAATATAAATATCAGTTCGTTGTGCATGTGTAACAACAACAACAAACCCCGGTTGTTGGCAGGCAGGATCGAACCTGGGACCTTTGTGCATAAGCCTCTAGTCTACAGCATGAGGTAAAAGCCAACTGGCTATTAAAATGAGTCTGCTCTACAGTCTTAGCTCTCCCTCTCTTTCTCTACGTGGTCTCAGTGCCATTAGATAGGCCAGAACACCACACCCAGGAGGTGTGTGGGTTACACATGCTCTCCGCCATATCTACTTAGGCTTTGTCTACACTAGCACTTTTGTCAGCAAAACTTTTGTCGGTCAGGGGTGTGGGAAAAAAAACCCTGATCAACATAAGTTTTGTCGACAAAAGTGCCGTTGTGGACAGGGCTATGTCAGCGGGAGACACTCTCCCACCAACATAGCTACTGCCGCTCGTTGCGGGTGGTTTAATTATGCCAGAGGGAGAGATCTCTCCCACCAGCATAGAGCGGCTACACAGGAGACAGTACAGATGTGCCGCGGTAAGGTCCGTAATGTAGACATAGCCTTAGTTTACACACTGAAGCCTATTTTTATTACTATCTGTATTGCAGAGGCAATTTCACTACGGATAAACAAATTCTGGCTCTTGAATCTAGGGCATCCCCATCTTATCACCCTCCTTCCCCTTCTACTCTCTACTCTGCCCCTGACACACACGTTCCAGTGAAGTTAACAAGAGTTCTACTCACATAGAGATTGCAGCATTAGACCCTCAGTTTTAAACTATGTTCTGATACTTTATCAAATGTGGTAATGTGCTTGGCAGAAACAATAGCCTGATTCTCATATAGCAGACTGAGTGTGCAAGGCTAACCATTAGAAAACTCATGTTTGGACATGTTTGCTGACATGGAAGCCATCAATGGAAAATAAATATGGAACCTCAAGATATCATTTTTACAGACTCACTCTTCTAACCACAGTTATATTATGGGTCTAATCTTGACTTCAGTAGGAGCTGCAGGCCCCCAACGCTTTTAGACTCACTGTCGTCAAGCTCAGATGTGATTTTTCCCCCTCTCAGAAACTGGGTAATGAAATATGGAAATCACAGTCTATTGAAAAAAACAAAACAAAACACATAATCAAAGGTCACGGACAAAATAAAGTTTTATTTCCATGTTCATCACTGACAAAAAGGTTTTGAAAAACATCCAGGCTGAAGTACTTTGCACTTTCAAAATATTATATGGTTTATTTATTTATTTATTTATAGTGTCTACAACTCCCCATGCATTTGGCTCAGTGACTTCCTTTCCCCCAGCCTTGAGACATTACATACATATTTTGCAAAATTGAACTCTGCTTTCAAAACTTGGAAAGCTGTTTTTCGATGGCTCTTCTCTATCTGCATGTGCATATGAATGATGACTGCAACGAAGAGAAAATGCTATAATGTTATATGGTTAAAGCCTGAACTTTCATAGGTAAACAGAGGGATAAACATTCCTTCCTGAAAGCAAACATTCATGGCTTTTTCCCATTCAACCATGCTTGAACCTTTTGTACTTTTCCCACAGGCCTGAACCCATTGCACAATTAATTCCAGACTCCCATTTTAAACCTAATCTCTCTCATACCAGCAACCTGTCTGCAGGTGTGTCTCTACTTTTTAAATCATAAATAGGAACCTTCATCAATTTCATATTAAATTGAAGAGATTTTAACAAGCAGCTGCCAATAATAAACTAATTAAAGGAAGAATACCATCACTTTTAATTTGAATGTCAACAAAATGGTAATAATACCCATTTCTTACAATAAAATTCACTATTAATTAAGTTCAACTAATATAATTACCAATGTGTGTGTATTCACCATAGTAGTAAAAACAATCATATGCATATTGTGGGGGGGAAATCTCCTCACTTACACCAGTGCAACCTCACTGAAATCAATAGGGTTGAACCACTGCAAGAGAGGAGAATTTGGCTCTTCATAAGCATATTTACGGTAGTTTCATTTTCTTTTAAATCTTAACCTCTTTGCTCTTTCTCCTCTCTGAATTTCTGGTTTTAACGGCCAGATCTTGCACACCTTTGCTCCTTCAAGTATCTTTTACTCATACAAGAAGTCTCACTGACTTCAATGGGACTACTTGCCTAAGTAAGGGATTACAGCATCCAGCCCCTAAATTGCTTATTGATTTGCATATTAGTTTTATGTTTCCTCTATACTATAACCACTTGCTGCCTCCTTTTGTTTTCTTATTTGCTTTGTCCTTTAATGTATTGTCGCTTTTTTAATTCCTTTCCCGGTTTTATTTGATGCTGCTGTAGTTGTATTCAATTCATTAACAAGTGGTTTGCATCCACTGAGAAGAGCAGTCTGAAATAGCAGTGTCACAGCATTCATCATCATTACATCAGCAGTAGGGAAGTTCATACTGATTGCTATCAGCATCCACAGTGCCCCAATCAGTGTGCAAGCAAACATAGCATCTTTAGTTGTTCAGAAATTACTCTGGGTATTTGGGGTGTTCGAATGTACCACTTTGATCCACCCTACTGGAAGCAGTCTTTGGGGATACGATAAATCTCAAACACCGAAACTGTGTGAAAGTGAAAAACACAAGGGGAGGCATGGAGAACAATCAAGAAATTACACAGTCTCTTTCAAGCATAAAGGACTCTTTATCAATTTTATCAGAACTGGTCACACTATTCCTTGGGAATATTCAAGAATAAGAAAATTCTGTCTTGTTCAGCTACATTCAAATGCAAAATTTCCATGAGAATTTTATGCTGTTATGTGAGCGCTATTTTACATTGATTTATACAAGCTTGATTCAGGTATGTTTTACTTCCAAAGCTCTCTTAAATTTTAGCATTGCTTCACATCAAACATGAATGCAAAGTCACACTCACACAGTTACGCTTGATAATTCCTCCCCCAAAATATAAATGATTCATGCATTTTATCAAACACACTTCAATTGTAAGATTAAGCTTTTGGTATACTTCACCTTCCATATAGGTGCAATAATTAATTCAGCTACTATGAATTTCCAAAAAAGTTAGATCATTTTATATCTTTTTAAGGCCTCATTAGTTTGGTTACGACTTCCAACTTCCATGAACGACCTGTGGGCCAAATTCTGATCTGATTTATATTCTGTGAAACCTCATTGGTCAGTATAGGGCTGCATCCAGTATAAGACGGGGCAAAATTTGGGCTCATATTCATTAAATACAGAAATATAATATAATGCTGATGATATGTAACTGGAAAAATCTTACTCTTCGCAACTCTTCATTTTCTCTTTAATTTTCATGCATGTTCTAAAACTGCCTCTCTTGAGAATTACATAGTCCTTATAAACCTGTGCTGAATTTAAAAAACTGTAAAAATAATGCTAGAATCAAATAGGAAAGTTTTGCTATTTGAATTTGAAAAAAAATAAAGCTACACAGCAATGATTGTAATAGTACAACCTTTCCAAATTCATGCGCCTGCTGTACTTTCCTATGTATTCCTTCCCTTTGATTCCCACCCCGCCCCCTCCTCCATGTACAACTGAAGATTTTAAAACAACTCAACCTAAAGCCTGATTAATGATGATCTGATCTGTTCCTGATAGGCTAAATAGCTAGTGGCAACAATAATACAGAATCACAAACAACAAAGGCAATCAGCTAGGCAAAGCAGCACTATTATCAGCCCCATGATTAGAACCCTAAGTGAGAAATTATTCTATGGAGCACACTGAACTATTGAACAAGTGTAACTGATGCTTTCCTCTAGAGGAATTACATATATTTACACCTCCCAGGAGATAGATAGATAGATAGATAGATATAATTGTTTACATATCAATATTAGATATATATATATATGATATGTAAAAATTACTGCAAGTTTGTTAAAATATTTTAAAACATACAGATCTAATAGAACCAAACAAGTTAACAGCAACACTTTATTCTGAAGAAACCCCTGACTTAGTTTTTCTCTGTTCCATTTCACTTGTAATAATATATAAGTACATTATGTGTACTTCTGTTACTGGGATTTAGGAAGCTGTTAGGTAAAATTCCAATTAAATATTTATCCTATTACCAGAGATTAAACTCTCTGTCAAAATAAAATAGCTTTCCACAGAAAAAAACTGTGGAAGATCTGATTCTTGTTTTCTTACTCAGGCAGAGCTCTGCTGAGTGGGAGCTTTGCCTGAGTAAGAACTGCAGAATGTGGGTCTAACTGTCCATTGTCTAACAGCCCTATCTTCTGTCCCTTTTTCACATAAGGAGCTCTCACTAAGCTAAATGAGGACAACTCACATGAGTAAGGACTGCATAATCAGGCCTTCCATCACATTATAGCAGTTTTAAATAATGTGGGGCGGTATGCATCTTTGGGGGTATATATATTCGTAACCCATTCAATATCCAGTTGTCTTAAAGCTATGCAACTAAACTTATAAAAGGAAAAGCAGCTCTATGAACTCCATGTCTAACAGAACACTATTTGAATTATAGAGGCTTTGGATTCCTCTTTTTGCTCTATTCTAACTTCTGGCCTACTTATATAAAATCCAGGCTAGATAGAACAGAAGCACTATTTATTTTTAAATAGAATCTGAATCCATAAATGTTATTTATAAACAAAGAAATAAATTCCTTTTTTCAAGTCTTTACTTTAGTAAGTGATTTTTTTTTTTTTTACAGGGTGACATACTAGCTATTAACAACATAGACTTGTTCATTTAAAACTGTGATATCGCCTGAAGGGTCAGAATAATCTGTGCTATTGCCTAATGTATTATAATCCTATGTCCTTATGTTTAAAACGCTTAAACAGAAAAACAATCTTAGGCAAAGTAGTTGTAGTCTTAAAAGAATTAGCATAGAAAAAAATCTCAGTTCTTGGTGTTTATACAATAGGTTTCATTAAAATAATTGGCTATGTTTTAAATTTCTCTTCTAAAACTATGCATAGTTTTTGCCTCTGCCCTTTATGTACGAAACTAAAATCTAAAATCATGAGAAACCCTTAAATATCAGCAATGTAATTTCCTTCTGCAAAGCAGGGGTTCTATAAAATCTGATCTTGGTCACTCATAATGTGGATTTGAAAGGATGAGAATATGCCACAGAGGAAGACAATCAGCAACTCTTGCTGTGTTGATAACAAGCCCTATGACTTCCTCTGCTGATACTGTTATTAGCACTGAAAACACTTGTGGTGAGGATATGGTGTGGTTTTTCCCTCTTCTCTTGCCCTTTCTCCAGAACAGGATGGTAAAACAAATTACAAACACCTGTAATGGATGTGCTTTGTGTCATGGTATATTTAGTTCATCAAACAAAAGGTCACTGCAACTACAACTACCACAGAAAAATGCAGAGATATTCTTATTAGAGCACTAGCGCTACATGTGAATTCCAGTAGCATGATCATTTTCTTCAGACTTATTGTTTTTGATCATCAATCCCAATAAATGAAGTTTCCTTAGAATCCAAACTAGATCTATATATCAATGTCAATCTATAGAGCAACTGAGCTCAATGAAGAATATATTTAACATACATCAGCCCAGACAACACATACATAATGCAACTATTGCTTAGGATGTATCTTCTGTTTCCAACTTAAGGATATACAAATCACAGAAGAAAAGCCTGTATACCACATTTTACAATTAGCATTTTTAAACAAAATTAAAGAACTCAAGCAAAATGATTTTGGAAGTCCAATACTCTAATCACCAATTTCCAATTCCTGCAATTCTGCTTATCTACTCAACATACGTTAATGTTAAGGATGACTTGATCCAGAAAGCAGGATTTCACATTCTTACCCAACACAGATGTTTTAACCTTACCAGTAAAGAGCTAGGAAAGCTACAGGCATCCAAGAAGAATTTAAAGTGTAAAATGTAGTTTATAAAACTTTATCTTCAGCTTTTAAACTTTATTTTAGGTTTTACACCTGTCTCATTGTAGCAGTAAAACAGTATCAGGATTCCTTGCAGTTTCTGCAACCTCACAAAACTGCAATAGGACAATTCTACCTTGCTGCAATATAAATTACCTTCCAGTCCACTTAGGCTGTACACACAATATAATCACAGAATTCTACTGCTGTCTTATTTTCCAAGAAAAAACATTCATAGAGATTCATGGTTCAAAGTGCCAAGTCACACCACACCAAGCCACATGTCCTATTAGTTAAGATCTTTAGTGCTAGAATTTCATATTAATATACACAGTTCAGAACAACAGACATTGTACTGAAGTTGACATTGGTTTAATCTGTGTTTCTGACTATTCGGTTTCAGGTATTCATACATCTTATTTAATGAAGGCTTCATTCTTTAGGCAGCTGGATGAAGTATTTTTACACCCAGTTGATTTTTCCTGACATTACCAGAAAAAAATTACCAATTTGTACATAAGAGAAAACATGGTTCTAGACCAAAAACATCCAAATATACTTTGTTCTCATTTATCACAAGGGTAATTTGATTCTTCAGTCCTAATCCAAATAACAGGTACTCAACCTAAAAAAGACGTAAGTATTTTGGACTCAGTTAAGATAAGAGGCCACGCGAGGGGGGGGGGAAACCAATCGATGTTAACAAAAACAAAATAACTACAACTATAGTGGAAATTTCAAATACTATAATCATGAAATAAAATCTGATAATGTGTTCTGAACATAATCTGTGCTGATACTCAGGAAGTGTGTAGTCAAGAATAACAAGGTGTACTCTATCCCAATTAATTAGTTTCTTTTTAAAGTATAAACAAACTATTAGGCAACAGTAAAATCAATTGATTAGGATTTAGATTTTTTTTAAAAAGAGACACAGCAGCTCTTCAGATCACAACCAATTTAATGTACTTTCAGTTTAATGCAGGTACAATTTATACACTGCATGCCACAACAAAACCACAGTATGATGCCAACACAGTCTTTAAGAAAGTTTTCCCCTAAATCTCTACAGAAAGCAGCCTTAAAAGAAAGCAGGGATTAGAGTGAGCTAGAAGGTAGGGAGGGGACTTACCTCAAACCTAGCCAAGCGGAAATCAGAGCAGTAATTCTACAAATCGGCAGAGTACACTTTTAGAGCTATAATGGTGTGAAGAAGTGCTGGGCAGCATTGCCTGAAGGCAGCACTAATACACTGATGACTAATGACGGGGCCACGCAGACAATGAATTTGGGGGTTGAAAACCAACAGAAACCGTGCAGTACCTTGACAAATGGGCTTTCACAATTTCATTCACTGAATAACCTTTAAACACAAAATTGGCTCAAGTTCTCTTGGGAATAACATGACACATGTTGTTGGACAATGATATAAGTATTTTCCTTTTTAATTAAGACTATTACACCAAATACATAAACATGATTATACTGAATGAAATATAGGTGTTAACTATTTACCAGCTAGAGGAGAAGTTAGGACACAGAATTTAAAGTACTTTCCTGAGGCCCAGCAGTCCCCAATATCAAACTACATAAATGTCTGCAATTCACCCTCTGCGGAAAATATTTACTTTTTGTTAAAATTTTGCTGGAACGAGGTGAGGAAACACCTCTTAAAGATGCATTACAGCAGTCTATCAATCAATCAGTAACAAGATGCTCAAAAATGATGTAGTAAAAGATACACTTGGAATTACAACTGAAAAAGTCTAATTTTAAAGACACTACTCAAAGTCAAGCCATCATAAAACAAATCAAGCTCCATGTATGCTTTGCAGCCTTGGGTAATCATAAACACATTAAAACAACAGTATCACGCTTTAAAGGGGCTTTTTTTCAGTGTAACTTGACTTTCAATCTGAAAACAACAATTTTGGCTATTTTTACAGACAGAATGAAATATCTAAAGTGTCTCTAAATTAACAAGTACCACTTACTCCAGACAGCATTGCCTTTAGCAGCTCCTAAAAACTTCAGAAAAGGATCTTTAAACAGGAAGCTTAGTGAGCTCATAAAACTGTTGTTGGAGCCAGGAACACATAGCATATTTAATCTGCAAACTGTGAGAGTCTACAATGATTTCAGCAAGATCTGAGGCATGCCCTCAAGGTTTGCTGGGATCTGGGATTAGGGAGTTGATAAGAACCTCTACTGCCCATGGACATGTTTTTCTTCTGCAGTTAAACACAAATGCATAGAGACGTTTGACTGCTGCTTGGCGTTACTGCTCAAGTTATATAAAAGCTTTGCAGCTCCTTTTGCTGTCAATATATCAAAGTTAAAAAAAATCATCAAAGTGTGAAATTTCATTTAAAGTCTGTGCCAGTCTACAACTCTATTTCACAGACCTATCAAATAAAAGTAAAGATGAAAAATACACTGAAAGTACTTGAAAAGTTTTCAGCAGCCATGCCCTATTTTTGTTTATTCTGTCTCATTTTATTTGATTTAAAATTATAACAAATCAATGCACAAATAAAAATGACAAAATCTAAGGCAGTGGGGGGGGGACAGGGGCAGGGTGTCTATAAAACCTGTAGTTGAAAGTCAATTTAAAGTCATTATTAGAGCTGAACCTTTTGTTGAATAAAAAGCTTCCTCTATAGCCATTTTAGCATTTTAATTACCTAGCTGCAAGTTGGCAGAAAATTTCTTGACTCTTCCAAAACAATCAGAATGACTACAAAATATGAGTGCTAGCAAAACTAAAGCCTTCTTCAAAGTATTCTTTAGCTAGGGATTTACAACAATTGCATAAAGAAGAAAAGTCTGACTTTTAAGATAATCTACTATAGTCTAAAAGCATTAACATTCCATTACTAAGGTTTTCCTAAAGATTTCATGACTCATTGATTCACTTTTCCTTCAAGTCTTCTTTTTCTTAGTACATTACAGTCTCCATATAGTTAAGTGCATGCAACCTTGATCATTAAACTGCTTCCTTTCATAATTCCCTCCTCCTCCCCCCAATGGATCTTGCTTTAATAAGCATCAGATACCTTATTTACTGGGAAAAGATTACTAACTTTTCAAGAACACTTTGCAACCAAACAGATTTCACTTCTTACTTGAATTCAAAGAGTCAGGATCAAACCAGCTGCTGGGTGCAGGGGGAAATAGTTTTACCAAAAATAAGAGAGAAAGTGTAATTCAAACTTTCCAAAGTTAGCATAAAATTGCTTTTCAGCTTATCAATTGTATTAAGTAACTTACAAAAGGAAATAAATTCTACTAACAATTTTAATGGAGGAGTCTTAATATTTTAGTTTATATACCAGCTAATCCAAAATAAAAATAATTAAGAAATTAAACATGGAATGTTTATAACACAGCTACAAAATACCTCATTTTCATTTCAAAATATACCTTCAGATATGAACTTTACATGCATTGCTAAATGTTGTGTTGGCTAATGCATACATTTCAAGCACAAAACAGGAGTCAACTCATTAAGGAAAATACAGGTAATTCTTTGTTTTGTGCTACTTGGGCAGGAAAATGCTTTGGAAAACAGAATGTCATACTGAAAGCCATGTGCAAGAAATGCACAGATTTACTTCCTTTACTCTTTTTTTTTTTTTTAAAGAACTATATACACTAAAACAGTGCCTTTTCCCCACACATTAGATTTCTCAACCACATGATCTTTAGTGTAAAAAAAATGATCTTCCGCTTGTCTCACAGATAATGTTATTTAATGTTTGCTTTAAATTTGAGTGTAGACTAGCCAACTAAATGCATTATGTACTAGCTTGTTAAACCCAAAATTTCATTATATAAACCAATTCTGAGCATACTTCATACAGTTTACATTGTTAAATTCATTCACCATTACATTTAATATAATCCCTCAACTGAAATCCTGTGGTATATTCAGAACTATTTTTACATTTTAATGTTACTCTTCTTTGAAAACATAGCATTTTTCTCCCTTCAAAAATAATCTTGACATATGTAATTAAGAAACTGTCAGATCATTATTAATTTTTAATAAAGGACCTAAATGAAATAATTATAGGAATCAATCAGTGAGGTACCTTTCAAAATTACAATGCAATTGCACAAATATTCAAAATACTTAAGGCCCATTCTTGTGGATCTCAATTCATAATCTCCCAAATACCAAACCATAAAGAGTTGTATAACACAAAGAAATTTAGTGATTTCTAAGTATTAAAGAGACTTAAATGGTTCCCATATAGATACATATATCAGGCATGTAGAGACACACAGTGAGAGACTCTGGCACCCTTTTAAAAAGATTTGTTAATTTAATTAGCCACATATTTCAAAGGCTTTGAACCATTTTTAGATTGGAGTTCTTCTGTGATCCAACATAAAGGAAGTTAAATAAGCATGATGAAACTTCAAAATAAAAATATGCTTTATTAACCCTTGAAAATAAAGTGTGGTGCATGGTATGCACTGCTAGCTAGCACTCCTCTGGTTAATTAGACTTTAAACATTATATACCAAGTGGACAACCATCCATACCTTTGACTAAAAAGGCTCTTTTACTTAGATATCCATACAGTCCATCATGTCAAACAGAAGTGGCAGCTGGAAAATGTGGAACAGCTGGCAAAGAGCTGAGAGAAAATGTTTTACATAAATATATCTACATATAAACTGGCAGAAGGCCACAAACACTGTACCCAAAGGACTGGCTCAAAACTATACACCAGAGGGTTAAAAAAATGGAGGGGCGGTGTGGAGGGGATTCCTTTTACCTTTTCTTTTCACGTGGTTCCAGGACTAGGAAGCTGCACATTTAGAGGTGTGTGTGTGTGTGTGTGTGTGTGTGTGTGTGTTTATATCATCTAGGTTGGAAGAAGAGCAACTGTGCAAACAACCTAAGTTTACAGGCTAATTAAAACAACCTCATATCCACTTTCCTAAAATGCTTTAAAGTTATTTGATGGAAGAACATGCAGAGGTCCTAATACGGATTGGTTTGTGGCAAATCATATGCGCTCTCCTTCTTCTCCATTCCTCCACCCCCCAAAAAAGTCGAGAAAGTAACTGTCGGGAGTGATTCATACTCAATCCCTCCCCGCTGCAATATTTTTCTCCATACATTGCGAGGGGAGAAGGAAGGAGGACGGGGGGAATTGTAGAGGGTGTGTAGATCCCAGCAGTTTGGTGTATGCAGCTTTCCAAGTTCCAAAGGCAGCACTCACAACAACAAAATCATAAAGAGAAGGCACAACTTTCACTTTTCCTCTGTTATGAACGAGACGCCTTCCCCCATCCCACTCCCAAACCGTTCCCCTGAAACTCCTACAGATTAATCAAAACAGAGTAATAGGAAACGAACCTCCGTCTCCTTTTCTCTCCCCAAAACTAACACACACATCTGAGTCCTTCCACCTATCCAGACAGCACAGGGTGTTTGCTACAGCAACAAAGTTTCAGCCAAAGAAACTGGCATGAAAATAACAAGCAATTTCTTTGGGGGAAAAGCAGCTGCTGCATGCAAATCTGTAGTTCAACTGTGGGACATTACGTCTCAAAATCCTTTCGGAGTGCAGTAGGGCAGGCAGAGAGAGAGAGAAAATACTTACATATTATTGTATAGTTTGGGGGGGGGGTTGGCTTTAAGTTAAGGACAGTTTGACAGCCATTTTTTGGTTAGATCTCGGATAGTCTCCCGCTCCCCACTCTTCCAAGTTAAAAAAGAGAGAGAGAGAGAGAGAGAAAGATCGGAAATGAAAATAAAGTGCCCCAAAACTCTGGCTTCTTGCAACCATTGTGCAGAGCCCATTAAACAAAGAAGAACTTCTTGCAAAACTCAGTACACGTACCTGCTGCTGCTGCTTCTGTCAAGCCCCCCAAACTTCCCATAGAAAAGGTAGGGCTGCTGTATCTCACACGCACAGTGCATGCAGTGGGGATCTCTCTCCTCTTTTGCAGAGCTTAACAGGACCGACCCCAAAGGATGAAAGCGGGCATTTTGCTTCTGTTTGGGCGGGGGGGGGAGGATGGATTGAGAGAGAAGAGGCCGGGCGGTGTGTGTGTATTGGTTGTTGTTTTATTCCTGCCCTCCTCCCTCAAAGAGAGAGAGACAGAAAGAGAGAAGCCCTCTCCGTTTGTGTGCGCGCGGATCCGACATCAGTTTCAGTGATCTTGTAATCTGATCCCTTCTGACTCACCCGCACTGACTGACATTTCTGATTTGGTTCAACAAAGGGGGGGGGGGAGAAAGAGAGAAATCTACCAGAGTGTATCAAAAAACTTGCATCGGAAGGGCCCCCCCTTCCCTCTAACCAACCCATATAAATTGCATTGTAGCCCCCTACCCTTTTTTAAGTCCACCAAAGGAGAGAAATAAAAACACTCTGCTCCGATACTCACGTGTTGGAAAAGTTGTCCCTTTCGCCTTCCTCTCTCTCTGTCTCTCCTTTCCTCCTCCTCCTCCTCCTCCTCGTCCAAGTTTTACAGATGTTGCAGGACTCCTCTCCGCCACCACCCCCTCCTCCCCTTCTCTCTTTCAATACTCCACTCTTAGTCCAGAGGAGGGGAAAAGAGCTTCAGGGAAGGGCACATTGCTGGTTCAACCCCCCTGCAGTGCGGGTAGAGAGGGGCACTAAACTTTCTGGAATGAGGAAAGATCTTCCCCCTCCCTTACTTTTGTCTGACTCCCTTCTTTGGATTTGCCCGGTGGAAGTGCTACAAACGTGAGGGTCACCCGCTCCCCTCCTCCTGTACACTGGGGAATGTAGGAATATTTCGGTGAGGAGGAGGGAAGTCAGACCGAAGTCAGAAGAAGAGAAGGCGTGTGGGAGGGTGTGTGCCCCTGGGTGCTGTTCAGTGCCTGGGAGTGAGGGAGAATGAGGAGCTGGGACCAGCAGAAACACGCGCTCTCAATCTGATGTCCCCTCTTCCCCCCACTTCTCCTTTCTTTTCCTTCTCCCCCCCCCCACTTCAGCTCAGACACCAGGAGGCCACGCCCATAGCTGGGAGGGATGGGATGGGGAGAATCTGTTGCCTTCACCCTCCCCTTCCTTCCCTCTGGTATCAGTTTCTCTCTCTTTTTCATCTTCCTCTCTTCCTTCTGTCCTGCTCTCTGCTTCCCTTCCCATCCTCAATCTCTGCCCAGCTCTCAATCTGTGACAGAAAGTCACACTTGTTCTCCTTTCCTGCTCCTCCTTTTTTATCCTGGCCTCTTACTCTGGTTCATTTTACCCTCTGTTTCTCTCCCACTATCTTCAAACTTCCTCAGTACCGCCAGCCCCCAGCATTCAAAAATCATGAGTCAAGACCCATAAAAGCATGAGATTTTTTTAAAACAATATATTTGAAGTGTTCTGTTTATTTACCTTCTGATTTTTGCCCTCTCAGGGTTCACATTCTCAGGCTCAGCACTGCACCCACATGGGCTGGAAACTTACTTTTTCAATTAAAGCTCAAAGTCTCATGAAATCACATGACTCCAGGACCTGGGGCTGTAAGAAAAAACACCAAGGATCAGAAGAATTGGAAATATTATTATACTGCCTTCCTTCTCCAGTATTGAGCCTCTTCTCCATTTAAAAACCTGCCTTTGAATTTTTTATCCCTCTTTTCTTTAGCTTTTCTCCCCCCGGAATAGGACTACAATGGTAAACCTTTAACATGGAGAATTACTTCTGCGTTCTGTCAAAATTCCCATTGTTTTGCTCCCTAGCCCCCATTGTTCCCCCTGGGGTTCTACAGGAATTAACAACTCACCCTGAGGCTGTGTTTTTAGGTTCCACAGGTACTTGGAACTCAGCTGAGGGTGTCAGTTATGGTGCCAAAAGAATTCAAGATTGTCCCTTCTCATGTTTCAGCCCTCCAAGAATCAAAATACCATGCCAAGACCAGCTCTTGTGTTATTTTGGCTCCATACATGGGTCTCTTTGGCACTAAAATACCCTGAGAAGAGCTAATATAAATGAACAGTCACACCCACCCACCCATATCACATCATTCTCCAATCAGACCAAAGGTTTGTCCCCTTCAGAAAGGAGTGGGTATATGCATTAAAGTACATTCCAATATATACCTAATCGTGTCAATCATGACGTATACCCAATGGTGTAGCCCAATACCAAACCTTTGATATGCACCTTTTTGTCATGATCTGATTACCAGGGGAGCCAGGCTCTTGACTTAGACCCTGATTCAGCAAGATGCTTAAGCACATAACAAACTGTAAGCACCCACATACTCCCACTGAAGTCAATGTTAGTTAAAGTTAGGCATATGCTTAAGTACCTTCCTGAGTTGGGAATTTAAATGAGAGCAAGATCATGCTTTAATGCTATGGCCCTCACTATTGCAAGTCTTGTGAAATTTCATATTTTTCTTAAAGCCCCAGATGTCTGAATCAAAAGATTGCATGAGAATCTCACCTTTTTTTTAATATTAAGTTCATTAACATCTTCATGACTACAGAGAAAAGCTTGAAAATGTGAAGCACCTGTATCCTAAAGATTTAAAAAACAGAATCCAACATTTTTTATTTTTTTTTTAAATCCATGATTTTGGGGACCTGATCCATTATTTTTGAACACTTGGGGATGGCAATATTGTCTGAATTTTCCTACAGTTTATATTGTTTTCATGAACATACTGACTTGATGGAGATGGTGTATTTGTGGATTGTTAACTATTAATTTTTCACAGCAATTAGAGATCCATGATACCTTTGCTCACAGTGAGTACCCTCTTATTTCACACACAGTTCCACTGACCAGTATAGGACTAACGGTGGAGTAAGGATGTAAGATTCTGGTCTTATTAATGTTTCTACTAGTCATTAGTTATTTCTTGTGATTTGGGAGAAAGTTAGTTGCCACATGACAATACAATGGTAATGTGAAATATGACAGGGGTAGGAAAAGTGGCTAGAAGCCTATTTTATTCACTCTTTTCTTCTTTCTTATATTTTTTTGGATTTTTTTATAGTTTAAAAATGACCACAGTCAACTTAATCTCCAGTAAATTAAAAATAATTAAAAGTCCTTTCAGGTACTACATTGATCCTTCAACTTTCCATGCCATGTTTTCATGTTCTTATAATCACATTTTCCTTTTAAAATATTTTTCTCTCCCCTTTTGCTGCATGAAATATCCTCAGAAGCCAAAGGGGAAACTGACTTATTATACACAAAGTACTATTAAATAAAGAGAGAAACTAATTAGAAAAATGTTGTTTATCTAATCTCTTTCAGGTGTAGTAATCTGAGATGTTAGTGGTAACAATAGGCAGATAGAAGTGTGATTTTAAGTTGAGGGTGTCCAGTGCTTAATTTGTACTGAAAGAGATGCCAGGGCTCAAGAAATTTTTTTACATTCATAACTGCCAAGTATAGAGGTATTGGGGATCAGCCCTGGTACAAATTAAGCACTGAGAGTGTCCCTTTAAATCAAAGCTCCTCTTGTGAGCAATAGTTGACTTTGAACTAGTGGGACTCCTCTTTCCTGTGAATTTGAACATTTTCTCATGCTACAAAATAATATTTCATCTTTTACTATTCTCACCAACACTGGGTATTTTCAAAGCATATCTTTCAGCCCCCATAAAATCACCAGTGTTCCCTCATCTCCCCCGCCCCCCAAAATTAAGACAGCTAAGAAATTTAAAAACTTAAAAGGAATCAGAGTGTTTTCACTTCTGTTTATGGGAAAAGAGACTTCTGATACATCTTTGAGCCTTGAAAATCTTGAGGGAAGAGGAGAAACAAAGAAACAACCAGGCTTTCTGCCTTTGCCAGTCTGAATGGGTCAGACTGAGCAAAAAAAGAAAAAAATATATGAAGGAGAAGGGGTGACATTTGCCATTTGAAATGTATTGTAAATGTTTCAACACCTTGACAATGAAACACATAACAGAAGCTTAGAACATCCAAGGCCCTCCAGCTAAACAAAATGAAAATGGGCAGATTTGTTTAAGGAGGTTCCTTCCTGAAGATTTGTCATGTCTGTTTTAGAGAATTCACACTTTAAAGAAGAGTGGCAAGGTAAAAAATATTATGTTAACAAGAAATCATTACTATGGGGTTGTATTGCCCCATTGATAAAACTCACACTGGGAGATTCACCTATATGATTCCTTTGGGAGCAGGAGTTGCCCCTTGCAGAATAGGCCACTGAGTCAACCCCAACCTCCACCTCTCTACCATCCACTATGTCAACCGCTCCTTGGTAGTATGACTCCATTAGAACTCAGGGCTGCCAAATACCGTGTTTCGTGTGACACTCAAACATTCATTCCTGCATCACAGCTGCCTTCCTTCTTGCTGCTCCCCCTGTTGGATCAAGGCAGGAAACAGCAGCCAAGAAAAACAAGCAGTGCAGCAGGGACAGCTCAATATGAGGCTCAATTGTAGGCTCCCCTTTCCCCACACATCCAGCTGCACCAAACTCCCCTTCCCACCCACACCCCACTCCAAACCCTGCAAATACCCAAACCCAGGAATACCATGGTCGGAAGGACCCTCTAACTTTCAGAAGTCCCCCACCTGCCTCCCCAAGCAATCCAAGCACCTCTAAACCATCCAGGGGTTCCCTGCACCCCCCTTCCCATCAACAGTGCCTAATCCCCAGCAATTCCAACAGCACTGTAATCGTTACATACATGTTAGCAGTTGACAAGGGAAGTTCAAAAATCGGAAAACTAACAAAAAAAATCATGTTTTTTGGTCTCTGTCATGATTTTCTCACTTGTGATTTTTGAGCTTTTGGAGTAGACAATAATGTATTACTCACTGTTTTAGTGTGAGTTTCATGGTATTTGGTGCTTTTCTTAAAGACCCAGCTCCTGAAATTCTGATTAGGTGAGAATCTCAGCTTTCATTTAAATAAAAGTACATTTCTGACAGTCATAGCTGTAGATCAAAACTTGAAAATGTGACCTAGCACATTCTAAAAGCTCAAAAACCAGTAGACATATAAAAAGAATTCAAAAATTTATCTTCTTTTTTTTTAATCTCAAAATTTTTTAACTAGTCTTGTGATGGGAGGAGGGGCTTACTACTTATTTTTACTGTGAATAGGAGAAGGGGAGAGCCACATATAGTGGAATATCTTAGATAATTAAAATTATAAGAATTTCACAAATCTAAATCACTTGCCACAATTTATGTTATCTATTTATTTTTAATTTTTTGCTTTTCACTTAACTTGTAAGGGTCAACTTGACTTGCTAGGTTCAGTTTCACTTTCTGGAATTTCTTTCTTGCAAACAGATGCTATGTTTCAGTTCCCAGCACCACTGAAGAATGTTTAAATTTTTTAAAATGTAATTATTTTCTTACTTATTTTTAGTGTTATGAAAACATTTCTGCCTCATAGGATTTTGTAAAATCTACATTTGGGGGCCTGAATTACTTGAGAGTGTCCCTTAAAGCCATTTTCAAATCTGTTTATCTCCCTAAAGGTTCCTAGCAAGGAAACCTGGGTCCTGAGTCAACTCCCAATGAAATCAACAGAGATCTTGCAATTGACTTCAATGGGAGAATGCTGGTGTCCCTAATGATGAGGATTATCATTCTACTCTAGAAGATCAGCTCTTATCCACCATCCTCTTTTTCTGACTATTTAATCTATCTAGTGATTTATACCACATGCATAGGGTGACCAGAGAGCAAGTGTGAAAAATCGGGGTAGGGAGCGGGAGGTAATAGGTCCCTATCTAAGATAAAGCCCTGAATATCGGGACTGTCCCTATAAAATTGGGACATCTGGTCACCCTACACACTCATCATCCAAGTGCCTTACAAGTAAATATAACATGTAGGTCATTGCCTAGTGGTTTTCTCTCCTCTCCCATTTTAAAGTATAGACAGGTATCTTGCTTTTTATTTATTTTATATATAAAATATAATATTCATAAATATAAAAATATAAACAAAGCTGCTTTATTGTATAAAAAAAATAAAAAGCAAGATACCCTGCTATATATCGATATCTATCTCTATCTCTCTATATATCAGCTTTGTTATTGCTCTTGAGGAAAATTTAAGGCTAAGAGATGGATTTTAGACTTGGACAAGTACACCTTGTAGCTACAGAAATTCCTTTTTGAGAAGATCATAGTGTAGCTGTAGGCCGGCTGTGGAGAAAGTTTTGTTTCTACAGCTCTTACAATTCCAGTTTTTGTTCTGGACTACTCTAGTGTATCTGAATGACTTCACCTTTCTAATATTGCTAAGCCACCATCATTTTTATAAACATATTTTTACACAAAGAACATTCTTCTTCTTCTTCCAAGAAATGTCAAATTTATTTTAGTAATTTTTTCATATATATCCATATGATATTTCAAACAAAAAGCACATTTCCTTCCTTTGTTTGCTATTTAAAATATAACATATAGGGTTAAAGGTTGTGATTATTTGGGGGGGTGCATTTGTGATTCTCCCTAACTCCACCCACAAACTAAATTTTGCCCATTGGAGATGTCAAAACCAAAACACCAAAATGAAATTCCATTCACAGTAATCTTCATAATATGTATGACTGGTCCTCTCTTTTTCTAGGTGCTTTGATCAGCAGTTAAATAGTTAACAGTAATGATATTTAAATTGTTATCAGATGGGTCAAAATTAACAATCCCTTCTCTCAAAGCTATTGTTCAAACTGTCTGCAGACTGAGCCCTTGTCTACACTTGAAAGAGTTTGCCGGTAAGCTATACCAATAGGGGAAAACTTGCAAATCCCCCTAATGGAGACACACCTAATGCCTGCAAAAGAGTTCTTATGCCACTATAGCTTAAGCCTGTTCCCTGAACTGAGTAAATTATACTGGCAAAAGAGCTTTTTTGGTTGTTATAACTGCAATTATAGTAGGGTTTTTGCTGGCATAACATTGGTCAGGGCTGGGGTGGGGGGAAATAATCACACCCCTGACAGACATCACTATGTCAGAAAAACTTTTAAGGCAGATATCTTTGGATTGGTTTACACTTACTAAATTATCTTCACCGCCATAAGGGCTTAGACATCTTATTTTAGAATTATTATTATTAAGTGGAAGCGTAGATTCTGGAGCACAAAATGGTAGCCTCCAGAAATAAAAAAACCTGCTAAAAGAACCACTGCAAAATTGCCCACTTTAACCCTTGAGTTTTGTTTTGTTTTTAAAGTGTTGTACTTTTGTTATTTAGAGGGTTATTTGCAAATTATGTATGTTGATATGTACACTTTATGTTTTCTGTTTCTTATGAAAGAAAGCTACATATGTTGGCTTCACCTGAATATACAGTCTAGTATATGTTTAGTGCCAGTATATTTTAAGGCTTAGCTGGTGTGTAACAAAAAAAATTAAATGTTTGTGCTCAATTACTTAATGGTTTGAATATATTTTTGAATTTCACGAGTGCAAAACAAAAGTTTTAAACTAGGAAAGTATTATAAATTAATTCAACAGTTTCTAATATATATAATAATACTATGCAATAAAACATTAGATATACATACATACATGCACAACATTGGCTAAACTAGTATTTTGGGGGTAACTGGAAAAATATCCCATGCATCTGAATGTGTGTGGCGCCTGTTGCAGTCAATGGAAAAGCATATGAACATCCAAAGGGAGAAATTGACCCTAAATCCTTGTATGACAAGATTGAGCCTGGAGCACATTTTTACAGCCATGTCCTAAATGCTTGAAAAACAGGATTTATCCAGGGAACACTGACACACACAATCTTTACTACAGCTACTGCAGAACTCCATTGAAATAAAATAACTTACACTGATTAACATCTATTTTTAATTAATAATAAATGTTATTTTAATCTATCATTTTTCACAGAGATATATTACAAAACACTTTATAGAATAAATAATATAATCACTAGAGCTGGTTGAAAAATTGTATAATTTGGACCTTTTTGACCCATAAAAGGACAATTTTATGCTCCTCCCCCCTCCTTCACAACCAGTTTATAATTCCAGAATTAAGTCCTGATCCTGCACAGGTTTAGTTAGGGTTAGATAGACTTAGCTGGCACAAGGGTGTCCTTGAGCAGAACCAGTTGCAGGTTCTAGTCTTTACAGAGGCCAATAACTTTACAAATGTGAGCAGGTCTATAGAAGTCACTAGGACTACTTGCCTGAGTAAATTTACTCACTTATACAAGTGTGAGCCCTGATACAGAGCAGTTATTTACAGAATAGCTGTAGAGCAGCACAAGAAGAAATTAAAGAGATACAGGCAAAGAAAGAAAGATAAGATTTGAAAAGAAATGGAAAGTTAGTGAGGGGAATTGGCAATACTGGGCTGCTCACACCTTTCAAGGGAATTTGGCTGGACTCCCAGTTCAGATCTAATTTTCTTTTGGTTTGGCCTTTTTTCACTCAGTCAACTACTGCAGCAATTGCTGGGGATGGTGCACAGTAGGGGGAAAGTATGTTAAAGAGTGAGATCCCTCTCTGCAAGAATGACGATAGTCCTGCAAGGATTGAACTCACAACCCTGGGTTTAGCAGGCCAATGCTCAAACCACTGAGCTATCCCTCCCCCCAAACTAACACCTCTGAGGGTGTGTAGTGGGGCAACTGCCCCACTACTGGAAAACAAGGGTTAAAAGCAGCCCTGGAGAGTGAGAGCAGCTGAGTGAGTAGCTGACCACTGGTGTGGTCGGCCACTCAGGGTCCAGCTGGCCCTTATAAGAGAGCTCCGGGGGCAGGATGCAGGAGTCTCTCTCTTGCTGTGGAGAGGGAAGGACCTGGCTGTCTAGGAGCCTAGGGTACTAGGGGTAGAGCAGGGCTGGGGAAAGGCAAGAGGAGTTGGGGAGCTCCAGCCTGGAAAACCCCCAGACTGCAGGCTTTGGTGAAGGCCTACACAGGGTTGCTGGGGTTGCAGAGTTGCAGCTTGGGCTTAGGCAGAGGCGGTTGGTCTGACTCCCTTGCCAATGAGGCGTGGTCTTTACAGCCTGCAGTCTGCCCCAGTGAGCGGGAGATAGATGACGACTGGCAGTAGCCACTGAAGCAAGGTGGGTTTAGAGGGTTGGGGGTTCCCCTGGGAGGGGTGATTCAGAGTGTGGGGGCACTGCTGGGGCAGAACCCTGAGGAAAAGGGCACTGGGGTCCAGGAGGGACACGGGGCCTGAGGCAGGCGAGACACCCACCGGCAGAGGATGCTCTGAAGGCTGGCAAAAGCTAATTCCCAAGATGACCAGCCGGAGGCACTGTGCAAGTGAGCCTTCGCCTTGGTACAGGGCAGGTCTGCACTACAGCTAGGAGGTGGAATTCCCACCTTGGGCAGACAAACAGCTCTGGTCAAGCTGGTGTACTAAAAATACCAGTGTGGCTGCAGCACCTTGGGTGGCAGCTAGGGTGCCTGAGTATGTATGCAGGACTTTGGATGGGATTGTACTTGGGCTGCTAGTCCAAGCCACCGCTTGTGGTGCCATAGCCACATTGCTATTTTTAGTGTGCTAGCGTGGTCAGAACTAGTAAGTGTACATCTACCTGAGCTGGGAATCACACCTCCCAGCTGCAGTGAAGACATACTCTAAAGATTTAAGGACAGAGCCTCAGCTGGTGTAAATAAGCATAGCTATATTAACTCCAATGGACCAATGCTGATTTGTCAGCTGAGGATCTGGCCCTTTCATTTTTACCTCCAGATGTTACAGCCCTTTTGTAGGGGGGAAAAAAGTACTGTATATAGTAAGTACCATATAGTATTATGGCAGAATGGTACTGTTAGACCTCCACTGCAGATCTCATCTCCAATATTCAGCTCTCTCTACAAGTTAAATTTACCCCTGTGCAGAGAGCTAGCATAAGGCCTATGTGCCATTAAGTTCCACTTATGCCCTCAAAACAGGGCATAGTCCTTTTTCTGGCACTCTTTATAACAGTAAATTTTACCTTACATATGCAGAATTCCCAGTGACATCAGCTGAAAATCTTCCCATGCAGGAAGAGCACACCATCAGAGTTGAGATTCACTGAGTATCTGAGAGGAGAATTTTGCCCAGACAGTGCTAGTTAGTACAATTGCATTAAAAGATCCATCAGAATTTCTATTTTTAGTTGAGAATTGTAAACATTCCTTCCTGGATGAAATATGAAATTCCACCAGGAGACCAGCAAACAAATTTGTTTTCCATTGTTTTATTTTTTTAATTAAAACATTGAAATAAATGGAAAGTTTGTGGCCTTCAGACTGTTCATAGGCCTCTTACCTAACTTTCTTTTTAATTTATTGATTATATTTGGTAGATGTCCAATATATTGCATTTATTGGGTTTTTGAACAGTTGGGTTTCTTTGTACGTTTGTTTGTGGGGGGTTTTTTTGGTAGGGGTTGAGCGGAGACAGAAATTAAGCTTGGCACTGGACAGTACATTTCATCAGCAATTTCACAGCACTTTTTGGTACAGTCTTAATGCACTTTTGCTATTGCATTAATATGATTAAATTTACCCAATCTCTAGAGCTAAAGTTCTCCCAAGTACACTATGACAATAGCATTATCTGTCAGTAAATAGCATTTAGTGCATTAAAATGTTCCTGAGAACTCCTGGTGAAGTGGATTAATCTTCTCTAGCCTCTTGGGTGCAAAACTGGATCTGCTCAGAAATCAAACCATATTAGTGATCTTGGTCTGGTCCCTTGTGAGCATTTGTTCATATCAAAAAGCCACAGCTCAACATATTTGACAGTTTCTATGCAAGAGGTGTCACAGGATTCGAGGGCCAAAAATTATGCCTCCAAACCTATATTAAATACATATCTCCCTTTGCTTCTTTATGACAGAGACAATCTCTTATGCTTTCCTCCCTCCCCACCCCTTGCTTGATTTTTACATTGGAAAGATAAGGTCCTCTCTCTCTTCCCCCCATCTTCACTGGAAAACCTTAGCAAGATCATTGGAGGACCTGGCTAGCAGGAGTAAGGAGGCTGTAACTTGAGCTCCAGCTCTCCATGCCCCCCATTGGCAGGGAGAATGCTGATTCATTTGGGAGGAGAAAGGCGATCTGCAGCTCTGGTTAAAGTTTCATGAAATGTCACTACTCAAACAGAGGGAAGTGAAGACCTGATATTTCTAATACAGAAACCAAAGCTATAAATTGATGTGCCTGTTTGTTGTTGTTGTTTTTTTTTTCTCCTAACGTGAGACATCCTTGTAATTTCATCTCTAATAAAACAAGCAGACAAAATCTACATGGCTTCCCAACAGATCATGGAATATGTTTCCCTTTTTTGAAAACGTCCTCAGATTTGTTTCTTTGTCACTCCCCCATCTATCAATCCGAAAGTGAAGAAAACTAATGAAGCTGAGCACCACTTCACTTAAACTGTCCAATTTTAAACCACAAAATGTTCTTCTAATCTAAACTTAGTTAATTGTCCAAATTAAGGGATCTGTGCTCTGTTTATTTACACATCCCAGAGAGTTCAAAGGAATACAAAAAGGGCTGGTAAAAAGCCCAGAATTTGCAGACAAGGGAACAGCAACTTTTCACCAAGCTCCCCATGAGCTCATATTAGCCCCTTCAGGCAAATTCCATATGGCAGGTTTGGGGATGTATGCCACAGAAAAAGGGGACAAAGCCAAGAAGCACTCACTGTCACTGTACAGGGCATAATCCCCATGACTACCGGTTATTTCTGAGCAGAAAGCCAGATGATAGTTATTGTTAGCTGAATATCTTGTCAGTGTAGCTGGGATATTCACAGAATCACAATAAATAAATGAAACTAGGCATCTCATTTCTACTTAGTGAGGAGTTTTGTCTTGGTTGTGTGTAGTTATTACTGATTTGGGCAATCCTGGGAAGACTTAAGCACCTGACAAACCTTATTCACTAGGACACCGATCCTGCAAAGACTTAAGCACATGCTTAATTTTGTGCACTGTAAGTAGTGCTGTTGACTTCAGTGGGATCACTAATGGTGTGTAAAGTTAAACATATGCTTCATAGGATCAAGATCCATGGTCTTAATCTTGCACCGCCGAAGTTAATGGATGTTCCGTTGACATCAACGGGCACAGGATCAGGCAGCATGTGAGTAGTTCGGTTGACCAGGAAATAACATTTCCATTTCACAAACAAATTCAAGGTTTCAAGATTTGTTTTTGTTCCAATGCAGAATGAAACTGAGACCTTTAAAAAAAAAAAAAAAAAAAAAAAAGGTGGGTTAGGACATTCAACTGGGATGTGGGAGAGTCCGGATCAAATCCATATTTTGCCTGATTTGGGACTTCAATTTGGGTCTCCCACATCCCAGCTAAGTGCCCTAACCACCTGGCTATTTTGAGGTGGGGTCTCTGTCTGACCAGAAATTCCACCATGGACCTACATTTTGGTTTTGACAAATTGTCATTTTCTGACAAAAAAACAAAAATAAACCACAACATGACAACAATTTTGTTTTAAAATTCCCAACTAGCTTTAGCAAATAGTTCTGTTCAACTCAGTGGGACGATGCTCATGTGTGAAGTAGTTTGTGTGTAAGGATTTGGGCTTAAGAAAGGTATTAAGGGAAGAGATAATCTTGTTATAAACAAAATATTATGTTTTAATTGTCAACTCAATATTTAGAAAATTTTCTAAGTTGTTTAAAAAAATTCCAAGAGCAATTCCACTGAATTTTTTTTATTATTATTTAGAAGGGCTTGGCCCTGCACTGCTTACTCAGACAAAAGTAAAATTTCACTGCAAGTTCAGTAAACACTGAAGAATGGGCTTTGGTTGGTTATTAATATAGACACAAGCCAAGAATTAGCCAAATAACTAACCAAACATCAGACAGGCAAAGCAACTTAAGAGGTATTATACCTAATCTTCCCATTAGGATCAGTAAGACAAAGCCAAATGCATCATTTGAGAGGTCGCACTGAATAAATTGTGAGGATTACACAAGCAGGAAATTTTAGGGAGGGAAAAATGACCTTAAACTCTGTAGGTTTACACACAACAATAGAAACTCTAGTCCTTTATAGGCTCTTTGAATTCTTTACTAAGAAGTTAGCTCAAGTTTTATTGGAGAAGGAGAAAACACACTAGAAACTACCATCGGCAATTCAGAGGAAAGAAAAACTAACTGCCACAAATGGCAAAACACTAACAGAGAGGATGCAAAATATTTCAAAGTTGAAGGAACTAAGTCACTGAAAGAAAGTTGCAGATTTGTTTTAGATTTACATTGATTCTGCCTTAAACAATCAGAATCATGTTTACACAGTCCACACGAAAGACACCACATATCATCAATTTGCATACATCATCTCCATTTTTCAGCGACCGCTGTCAACTTTCCCCTGTCCAATAGCTGAGAAGCATTCCCATGTTCCATACAAATTATTAGTTTCTTTTTATTTTCTTTCCTGAATTTGTTCTGTATTGATTTTTTTCAATTCAATCACTAATGGACTTAATTGAACTAATGAACTTAATAGGCTCAAATTCAGGCCTTGGACAGTTGATTCCTCCCTACCTTGAAAATTGCTTGTCATTTACACCTGTGCAAAGTGACAGCAAAGTAGGTGTAAAATGCTACCATTCTAATTAAGTAGATTTTTGCATACTTTGTGCAGGTGTAAATGAAGCACAAGGCACACAGCAGTGGAAAAATCACAGCATTGTCAAGTCCATGCACTCAAAAAATCATCAGTTAGGCTTCAAAATATTATAAGATTGGTTTATGAGACTTATTTAAAAAAATTCTTTTGGTTCTTTTTATTTACCTTTTATTGGAGTCTTGAGGGTGCCGATACTAAAGTGATGAGCATGGTATAAGAACCTATTTGGACTAGGATTCAAATTTTCAGGCTATTCTGCACAACCACACGGGCAAGAAACTTACTTTTTAAAAAATGAAAGACAAGATTTTCATATTTATGAGACTCCAGGAGCTGTGTCTTTAAGAAAAACACTAAATATCATGAGAGTTTCAATAAAATCGGGAAAGTTGGCAACACTGATTAAATTAGCAACAGTGAATGGAATCTGGGAGGGGTGCTTTTTTGTTTTGTTGTTATAAAATCTAAAGAGATAAAATAAGAAACTTAAACACAGGGTCAGATCAATCAGCAGCAATAATGCAGACGAGACACAGCTCTACTTATTCTTCAGCACATAGGACTATTTCACTACCACCAAGATGGCTCAGTGTTTTAGTGGAATCAGCTTATGGATGAAGAACAGCTGGCTGAAGCTGAACCAGAGTGAGATGGAGGTTATGCTGGGAGGCAGAGGAAAACACCTTGAAGAGGAGCAGTCTCTGCTGGTTGAAGGTACCCACAATTGGTCAATTCTGTCCAGAGTTTAGGAGCGATCTTGGAGTCCGTGCTGATGCTAAGGTCTCACATAACAGCACCCATGGCTAATGCTTTACCATTTCTGGTGGGCTAGGAGACTCTGTCCCATCCCGGCAGACGATGACCTGGCCTCAGTTATGCATGCTGTTGTCACCTCTTGTCTGGACTATAGCAATGCAATATATCTGAGCATAAAGCTACCAGGCCTTAGGAAACTCCAACTAGTACAGAACTTTGCAGTGGGTCTCCTCAGCAACACAGGCAATAACACACACATCAGACCTGTCCTCTGCTTTCTACATTGGGCTTCCCATCGAATATTGAGTTTAGTTCAAGGTCTCACTCCTGACTGTCAAGCCACTCAGTGACCATCTACACTGCAATGTAAGCCCAGGGTTTGAATTCAGACTCAAGCCTAACCTCCCTTCCATCTACACACATCGTGCTAATCCACGCCTCTGACCCAGCATCCCAGGACCCCATGGAGGTGGAGGGTCCGAGCCTGAGTCAAGCTAGGACCCAGGGTTCAAGCCCTATTGCTGCAGGATAGATGCAGCCCCACTGAACTCATACTCTGGGAATCTGCCAAAAGTATTCCACATTCCCATGTGCTGACTATCTTTGTCCTCTGGGCAGTCAAATTTGATGGACAGTCAAGTTTCCCCACACTGCACCATGAAGGAAGGGCTACATTTTGGGAGAGCACTAGGAAATCTGGGATATGAGTGGTTGGACTTGGGTCTGCATAATGCAGTGTAGGCAGTGGCGCCCCAGGTTGGGACCCAGGATTCAACAATTCCTAACCTGGGGCTACAAATAAGTGTAGACACTCAAGCCCTAAGTTAACAAACTCAGGGGCTGCTTACTCAAGTTCTATTAAACTTGGGCTTGCATTGCAATGTAGACACCTTTAGTGGCTTGGGCCCAGACATACCCTCAACTGTCTAAAGCTCCAGAATGAAGACTTACTACAAAAGTAAAACTCATCTGGCAGGAGATAGCTTTCTCAGGGACTGGTCTGAAACTGCGGAACAAACTCCTACAGGAACTAAAGACCATCACAAACTGCCCCACCTTCCACTCCAAGTGCAAAGCACACTTCTTCAACCTTGCCTTCTCTAATATAAACATATAATAGCATGTAAATTTAAAAAACAAAATACAAACCCTACCAAAAGAAAACACTATGCACACAATTCTCTCTCTCTCTCTCTCTGGGAGAGGATGAGAGAAAGAACAAACCACGTGATAGATATATTACTTAATGCAGACATATTACTTGATGCACTAATGGAAGGCACTCAGATGCTATTGCGATGAGGATACTATAAGAATCTATACAAAATAGAAATCAAGCTGCATGCATTAGGCCAGGTCTGAATTGCACCATAAGAATGAAAACCAAGGGGGCCCTTATGTCATAAGAACTGTCATACTTGGTTCGAAAAAGAACTAGATAAGTTCATGAAGGATAGGGCCATCAATGGTCCACCTTGCCCAGTATCCTGTCTCTGATATTGTGCAGTGCCAGAGCTTCGGGGGAAATACACAAAACAGAGCAATTTTAGAGAGATCCACCCCTCTGCCACTCCTGGCTTCTGGCAGTCAGAGATTTAGGGTCATCTCACACATGGGAATGCCACTGACCATCTTGGCTAATAGCCATTGATGGACCAATGCTCCATGAACTTATCTAGTTCTTTTTTGAACCCACTTATATTTTGGCCATCTCAACATTCCATGGCAATGAATTCCACAGGTTAATTGTGCGAAAAATTAATTCCTCTTCTTTGTATTAAACCTGCTGCCTATTATTTCCATCGGTTGATCCCCTGTTTTTTTATATTCTGGGAAAGGGTAAGTAACACTTTCTATTCAGTTTTTTCACACCATTCATTATATTACAGACCTCTATCATATCCCTCCTAAATCATCTCTTTTTTTAAACTGAACAGCCTTAATCTTTTTAGTCTTCCCCTTGAATGGAAGCCATTTCATACCCATATTTATCTTTGTTGCCCTTCTCTGAATCTTTTCCAATTCCACTATGTCCTTTTTGAGATGGAGTAAACATAACTGGACATAGTACTCAAGGTGTGGGGGCACCATGGATTTATATAGCAGCATTATGATATTTTCTTTCTAATTTTCTATCCCTATCCTAATTGTTCCTAACATTCTGTTAGCCCTTTTTGACCGCTGCAGCACATTTGAGTGAAAGTTTTCAAAGAACTATCCACAATGACTCCAAGAATTCTTTCTTGAGTGGCAACAACTGATTTAGAACTAATTATTGTATATGTGTAGCTGGGATTATTTTTTCCAATGTGCATTACTTTGCACTTATCCATATTGAATTTCCTCTGCTATTTTGTGCCCAGTCACCCAGTTTTGTCTCCCTCTAACTCCTGACAGTCATCTTTGGACTAAATGATCTTGTATTATTTTGTATCTGCAAACTGTGCCACTTCATTGTTCACTCCCTTTTCCAGATCATTAATGAATATGTTGAACTGCACACCTCCCAGTACTGATATTTGGGGGACCCTGCTGTTTACCTCTCTCCATTTATTCCTACCTTTTGTTTCCTATCTCTTAATCAATTACTGATCCATGAGAGGACCCACCCTGTTATCCCATGACTACTTAGTTTTCTTAAGAGGCTTTGGTGAGGGACCTTGTCAAAGGCCTTCTGAAAATCCAAGTACATTCTATCAACTGGATCGTCCTTATCCACATGCTTGTTGACACCATCAAAGAATTCTACTAAGTTGGTGAGGCATTAATTCCCTTTACAAAAGCCATGTTGTCTCATTCCGAACAAACTGTGTTTGTCTACATGTTTGATAATTCTGTTCTTTACTTTAGTGTCATGAATTTGTCTGGTATTGAATTTAGGCTCACCAGCCTGTAGTTGCGAAGATTGCTTCTGGAGCACTTAAAAAAAACACTGGTCTACAATTTTTGAGAAGTCGTCTACTTCAGAGATAAAATGTGCTATTTATTATGTATTTTGATGTGCTGAATTCAAATGTGACAATTAAAAAAACTGGCTACTGTTTCTAAGATATTTAAGTTTTTACATTTTATGTCTATGTATATTGTGTAGATAGAGTTTTAATCATAAATTGTAAACCTAGGTCTTTTCATGTGTTTATGATTGCTTTACATGATAATATTTCACCTGTCCTGTTTATGTAACACTTTAAAAATCAGCAAAAGGGTTATATAAATAAAATTTATTATGAAACAAAAGGCAAAAAACTATTATGTACATAGTTTTGTCCTATTCAGTGTCTACTCGGCGCTTCTTGGCTTATCTCTTGTATTCATTAAATGGAGCATCTCTTGTCACTGTCCAGCAATAGTCTGCAAGCATTGATGGGCTCCATTTGCCCTGATAGCGTTTCTCCATTGTTGCAATGTCCTGGTGAAATCGCTCGCCGTGCTCATCGCTCACTGCTCCGCAGTTCGGTGGAAAAAAATCTAGATGAGAGTGCAAAAAATGTATCTTTAGTGACATGTTGCAACCAAGGCTTTTGTATGCCTTGAGGAGGTTTTCCACCAACAACCTGTAGTTGTCTGCCTTGTTGTTTCTGAGAAAATTTATTGCCACTAACTGGAAGGCTTTCCATGCTGTCTTTTCCTTGCCACGCAGTGCATGGTCAAATGCATCATCTCGAACAAGTTCATGAATCTGAGGACCAACAAAGACACCTTCCTTTATCTTAGCTTCACTTAACCTTGGAAATTTTCCATGGAGGTACTTGAAAGCTGCTTGTGTTTTGTCAATGGCCTTGATAAAGTTCTTCATCAGACCCAGCTTGATGTGTAAAGGTGGTAACAAAATCTTCCTTGATTCAAAAAGTGGTGGATGCTGAACACTTTTCCTCCCAGGCTCCAATGACTGTTGGAGTGGCCAATCTTTCTTGATGTAGTGGGAATCTCTTGCACAACTATCCCATTCACAGAGAAAACAGCAGTTCTTTGTGTATCCAGTCTGCAGACCAAGCAAGAGAGCAAAAACCTTCAAATTGCCACAAAGCTGCCACTGATGTTGGTCATAGTTTATGCACCTCAAAAGTTGTTTCATGTTGACATAGGTTTCCTTCATATGGACTGCATGACCAACTGGAATTGATGGCAAAACATTGCCATTATGCAGTAAAACAGCTTTAAGACTCGTCTTGGATGAATCAATGAACAGTCTCCACTCATCTGGATAGTGAACGATGTTGAGGGCTGCCATCACACCATCGATGTTGTTGCAGGCTACAAGATCACCTTCCATGAAGAAGAATGGGACAAGATCCTTTTGACGGTCACGGAACATGGAAACCCTAACATCACCTGCCAGGAGATTCCACTGCTGTAGTCTGGAGCCCAACAGCTCTGCCTTACTCTTGGGTAGTTCCAAATCCCTGACAAGGTCATTCAGTTCACCTTGTGTTATGAGGTGTGGTTCAGAGGAGGAGGATGGGAGAAAATGTGGGTCCTGTGACATTGATGGTTCAGGACCAGAAGTTTCATCCTCGTCTGATTCAAGTGAGAATGATTCTGGTGCATCAGGAACCGGCAGTCCTTCTCCGTGGGGTACTGGGCGGATAGCTGATGGAATGTTTGGATAACGCACAGTCCACTTTTTCTTCTTTGACACACCTTTCCCAACTGGAGGCACCATGCAGAAGTAACAATTGCTGGTATGATCTGTTGGCTCTCTCCACATCATTGGCACTGCAAAAGGCATAGATTTCCTTTTCCTGTTCAACCACTGCCGAAGATTTGTTGCACAAATGTTGCAGCATATGTGTGGGGCCCACCTCTTGTCCTGATCTCCAATTTTGCAGCCAAAATAAAGGTGATAGGCTTTCTTAACCATAGTGGTTATACTGCGCTTTTGTGATGCAAAAGTCACTTCACCACAAACATAGCAGAAGTTATCTGCACTGTTCACACAAGTACGAGGCATCTCTGCTCACTTTGGCTAAACAGAAATGTGTCCCTTTGTAAAATCAAACACTGACAAATAAGAGAGCACGACATTGTATGATTTCTAGAACTGATATAGGGCAATTTGTTCAGCAGAGTGATGTAAGCTTCATTATGATTGTATCATCCATGACTTCTAGGAATAACATGATGCAATTCATATCATGTATGACGCAATACCAGCTTCAGATTGCATCATCCATTGTTTTGCTTAAAAACAAGTACTGTCCAAACCCAGTCATAGATTTAGTCATAGATCCAGTCAAGATGTATTTTAGTCATTTCTGTTTTAAATTGAGATCCCTTTCCTCTGCCGTTCCCAAGTCAAGGGTCGTATATACTGACCCAAAGCATATCTTGAAAACTAGAGCCAATCAACAATTTTAAGCATCATTTTTGTTCTCAGTGACCCAGAATTAGTAAAGTTTGACTACATTTATTTCAGAAGCATTTTGGCTGTAGAGCTGTGAAATCAATGTTACATTAGCTACTTTCCAGTCATCTGGAACAGACCATTGAAATTATGGGAATACCCATGATTAAGGACTAAAGGGTTGGCACTAAAATAAGGTGGGGGGACTAATACATTACAGAAAGGCAAAATCATAAATAGGAAAATAGAAGTTCAGTTCTCACCTGAGCAATAGGAAGATATTCTGAATTAGAAACATAAGATTATCAGGAGAGAAAGTTCATGCTCTAAATTATTGCACAGAATGGACTGGCCTCCATAGAGGTTGGAAAGATATGATTTAGGAGCAGCATTGGAGTTTTGATCATTCTGTGGGGAGTTGGGAAGAAACTTGATTTATCTCTTATATTAATGCCCAAACATTTGAGTTTAGTGGGCCTACATATGCTTAATTTGTTCTGAAATTTTGATTTGCCCCAGCATGAACAATTAATCCACATGCACAAGGATTATTTAGTATCATCCACTACATCAAGCCTTACCTTGTACAAAGAGCCAATAGCCGCTCAATGGAATTCCAGTAAAAAAGCCAGTAATTCAGGACTGGGCTATGATCTTAGATGAAGTCGCATCATTTCAAAGATTTATTTATAAAATACAAAATAAATGACCACAGTGTAAGTTTGTCAGAAATTTCTTGGATCATACCGAAGTGATCTGAAGATTGATTTCACACATACCCAACCACTCATGCCACACAATGAGGAGCACAGAGTATCCTATGTTATTTTGTGAAAAGATGCATTGGATTCAGACTCTCAAATTAATTTTACTTTATTTTATTAGAGTTTTTTATTATTACCTCATGTATACATTTCTGATTGACTGATGTGTCGTTGCTAGACAGAAGTCTAGACTAAAATTGTTGGGCCATATCTTGAAGTCCTTATTCGGTTGTTGCTCAGTCCTTGCCTGTGACTTCAATGGGGGTTCTACCTCAGGAAGGACTAAGTAAAAACTGAGAAAAGACTTCAGAATCTGGTCCTGTGGTCCGTCTGTTATCTTTTAAAAATCTATTTGTAGTAACAAAGCAAAATGATGATTTTATAAAAACATAGCTCAAAACACAACGACAAATCTAGCGACAACCTTCACAAATATACACCAGTAAGTAATTATTACACTACAGCAGAAAATTAGAACAGTTGCCTACCCTATCCACAGACCCTCTGCACCCATTCCAAAATCTCTGTAAAATTATGAACTTTGTGGCATGTCCTCATGGTTAACAAATCTGAACTTTTTAGGACTAGGGAGGATTGGGGGCTCTCATGGAGAACACTCTGCCACCTACTCCTCTCTCTTGTATTGAGGAAATGTTGGCTCAAATGTCTCTTAGGTCAAAAGTGGCAGTTTCTCATAAGGAGAGAGGCAGTCTCTCAGGTAGGCAGGTCTCAGGCTATTTCGGATTTTACAGGGAAAAACCAATGCCAGTGTAATGTGCTCATGTCAAGAGGCCCCTTAACAAATAGGCTGCTGCATTCTGTCCCTGCTTCAGCATCCAGAGAAATTTAATATGTGGCCTCAAGTAGAGCGCATATGCAGTAGCAGGTCTAGATGTGACAACGGCATGAATCACAGTAGTGAAGTCTGCCTCAGAGAAGAGGGAGCAACTTCCTACCTAGACACAGATGAACAAGTTGATAACATTGAAATCTGATCACCCATCAATAAGTGGGAATCTAACCAGACTCCCAGGTTATGAACATGAATAACAAATGGTGGGCCAGCAACCTAAATTAGAGGGGCGGATCTAATCCGTGCCATATCTTCCAATTGCTTTCCCAACTCTAACATTGACTCTGTTTTATCTTGATTTAGCCTCAGCCACCTGGCTTTCATCCATGCCCGACTCTCATCCAGACACTCGTAGAGACAGTCAACTGTATTGTCTAAGTCAGAAGAGACCAACATATAGTTGGGTATCATCTATGTACTAACAACACCACAACCCATGCATGCTATTAAATCTCCCACTGGCCTGAAATACACATTGAACAAGTGGCTCCCTACAGCTGGTTTGTCAGCTCCATAAAGCAATGAGGTCCAATCCACTAGTTGCACACAGAGTTGGAGAGTAAGTGGCTCCTCTACTCTGTCCACAAAGAATTTGCCTTGTACCTGAAAGTAGATCCATGGACTGCTCTGCCCACAGCAGATTCTGTTTCTTCTCCCCCTGCTAGTCTCAGGTCACTTGTGAAGGGTTTTGGACTCATCCCCTGCCACGTTCATGGGCTGGCAAATCCCTTCTTCCTATTTGGGATAGTACTACTTGTTTTCCAGAGCTTCAAAGGTGCTGAACATGCTCTGGCTTTCACTGTATATGTGTGCATACAACCATGCACACAAGAAGTATCATCAGAAGTTAGTTTTCAACTTGCCCAGCTTCCATCCTGCGCTTGTCCCCTATCCAATGTGTTGTTTAAACTCAACTGAAAGACATTTAGGGCCAAATTTCCATAGAAGCCTCTGTCCACAATCACAGTCATCAGCAAGTGCAGGTAGACAGTTAATTTGTTATTTTCACCCTCAGTTGATTAAGGATGCAAAATTATGGGCCTCACACCATTATTCTCATTGCATTATTTGTATTACAGTAGCACTGAAAGAATACGACAGAGACTAGGGCGCCATTGTGCTAGACAGAGTACAGTCAAAAGAGCCTTTATCCCAGAGAGCTTACACCACTTTGGTCTCTTCTAAAACAGTTTTTTCTTTTCCCTGCATTCAAAAAGTTGAAACTTTCACAATTTGTTTCTTTTAATGAAAAAGGAAAATTAATCCAACCAGATCACTTCCTGTTGGATACCAATTTTAAGATAAGGACCAAGGAAAAATAAAATAAAATAAATGTGTATTTCTCTGGAAATATCTCCTCCTCTTCACAACACCAACCACTGAGAAAGATATTCTTTTGGCTTAGCAGAAAGAGACACCTCCCTACTGCTGTTTAAAGGTGGGGGCAGGGAGAAGCTTTGAAAACTGTGTCAAGCTGGACATGGTACATCTTTCATCCTATTTCTAATGGATCGCCTTTGAAATCTAGGTAGGTGAAGCCACTTGGCTGACACCCAATCTCTCACATCATGTACTAAAGCTTTTCTTCTCCTATAGAAATGGTCTGAAATGGGGCATTGTAGTGAGTCGGTGTGGCTCCCCTCCTGTCCAGAAGAGGGAGCCCACGTGCCGGCACCNCTCCCCTCCTGTCCGGAAGGGTCGAGCCCCGGCTAGGACCTACTACAGGCATTTTACAACAGTTATTGCAGATAGATACACACACACACACACACACACACACACACAACTTCTAGTCTAGTAAAACTTTTCTAATAATAAGACAACTTAAGGACCAGTATCAAGTATTCAGAGTCAAGCTTTAGGATCTAAACAAAAATGAAAAATCCTTGGGGGGAAAAAAGTGTTAAAAGGTTTAGATTTCCAAAACTAAGTAGGGGATTTAAACACACATTGCATTAACTTTAATGGCAGTTGAGTACCTAAATACCCTAGCTAGCTTTGAAAATCTCAACCCTAATCTCTATAGAAATCGTTTTCAAGACTGCTTTTAAACACTTTAATGAAAAAAGAGGGTTGGGTTGTTCTTTTAATGTAAACTTTCTCTTGCAGTGCTTGTAACCTTTACTCTGTGGAACTGTGCTAATGCATGAGAGCCAGGAGAAATATATTATAGACTGACTAGTATAAATTTACTGTCTAAGATAAGTGAAATATAAAAAGTAAACAATCATTTTTCATTCTCTAAAGTGTTGGTGTTATAAGGAAATAATTCTTTGACAATATATAGGCTTGAGTCTCAGGGTATGTCTACTAGGGTGACCAGACAGCAAGTTTGAAAAATCGGGACGGGGGTGAGGGGTAATAGGCTTCTATATACCCTGTTTCCCCGAAAATAAGACAGTGTCTTATATTAATTTTTGCTCCCAAAGATGCGCTAGGTCTTATTTTCAGGGGATGTCTTATTTTTCAGAAATGAAAAATGCCTTATTATCGGTGGATGCCTTATTATCGGGGAGGTCTTATTATCGGGGGGATGCCTTATATTACAACGAGAGGCAAAACTGTAAGTAGGCCTTATTTTCGGAGGATGTCTTATTTTCGGGGAAACAGGGTAAGAAAAAGCCTCAAATATCGGGACTGTCCCTATAAAATCGGGACAATCAGGACACTGTAATGTCTACACAATAACTAGACACCCATGACTGAACAATGCCAACTGCCTCGGAGGGCTGTTTCATTGTTGTATAGACTTCCTGTCTTCAGCTGGAGCCTGAACTCCGGGACCCTCCCATCTCGCAGGGTCCTAGAACCCAAGCTCCAGCGTGAGCGCAAATGTCTACAAAGCAATGAAACAGCCCCACAGCCTGAGCCCCATGAGCCCGAGTCAGTTGGCATAGGCCAGCTGTGGGTTTTTCTTTGCTGTATAGACATACTCTAAGCCATACTGAAATAAATTAGAAGCAATTCTGTTGAAATCAATGACGTTACCTCTTCATAAATCTGATATAAGAGATGAGAATCAAACACAAATGCATGTTTTTTCTCTACAATGTTCCTAAACAAATCTTTCTGTGGAGTAGTCATCAAGTTATTGTGTTTCATATATAAACTCAAGAGTGATTGCAATGGAATTGTATCTGCTTATATTAGCAGTAAATTTGGCCCAGTAGCTTGAAAATGTTGGTATTTGCTTAGGCAGTAGATCAGTAAACAAACATTATCTTGAAAAATATGTCTTTCTACATTAGGAGCAGAGTGAGGATTAAGATGTTCCTTTGAAACGGAGATATTTCATTATCTGAAAGTGTTTAATTCTCCTCTTAGACTGTGAAATAATAGATGGTTAACATTTTTTAAAGCAGTTTATTAGACATGTTCTTTTTCAGGGCAAGGAAATTCCACACATACACCCTTTTCCCAATCATATACAAAAAAATTATGTATAGAGTCTAGTCCTAAAACACGCTGAACATCTTCTACAAGGGTACTCAGCACCTTGCAGGATCAGGTTCCCTATTGTTTATCTGGCCTCTCATTTGGCATCCATATCTATCTATATATGAAAGTTCAATCAACGTTGCTTACGTGCCTAATTACCTGGTGCATGGGGTCAACCAGTTAGACAGACATCTGCATGACATTAATTGCTCTGTTTGTATGCCTTTAAATTGTGTGCCTAGCTTAAGGATAACAAAGACTTTTTGATTTATTATATTATTTTTATTAACAACATTTATGAGGAAGGCAAACCTCCTGTCTACATGATTGCTCCCAAAATATCCCAAACCACACTGAATAGGAATCTGCTCTGCTCTTATTAGACCACCTCAGTCAAGCAACAAATTTCTCAGTCCTACGTGTGTTCATTATAGACATGTTTCATCATATCTGTTCATATTGTTTAGCTCTTTTTCCACTGTCTGCCCCCCAAGCTGCAGCCCCACTAATATACCTAGAAAATAAATGGGTTCAGGAGCTCTATCTGCTGTCTGCCTAATGCACCCCAGAAGGCTTTGCTCCTGTCAGTTACACTGGGAGAAGCACTCAATCCTTCTGGGGAAGATCAAGACCACTGTGGCCAGACAAGGAAAATAAGCAGGCTCAGAAGCTCTGAGTATGCAGATAGGAGAATCGGACTCAGAAGGGATGAAGGGAAGGCAGTCTATGTAGACTGAAGGAGTGGGGGAGTTAAGTATCCAGTTGGAAAGATAGGAACGCAATGGTAAGGAGAAAGAGGGAAGCAACTATTCCAGGACTTGGCTCATTCTCATAAACTGGGTAATGGGGCTGGTTGGTTTGTTTGTTTTGGGGTGGCGTATAGACTGACATGAGCAGAACACTGGAATGGGAAGAGATTAGTAACATAAAAAAATGCCACAGGGAGAAAAAACCTAAACTCTCTTGTTCTGTCCCACTTGCATTTTTTTGGTAAAGCCTGGTAGTAAATTGTCCATTGCCACTTTCAAATTCTAATGATTCTAATTTCCAGGCTCACAATTTCATCTTGACTTGGGGTCATGGCTTAAGCTGTAGGTTGGGGTGTCTATCTGGGAGCTGAGTTAAGGACATGGTTAGGACTCCAGTCATCAATCTTTTTAATACATATGGAAAAAAGTAGAGTTTTCATCAAGCAGGGACTATTTTACTCTAGCACTCCACCACAATATGCCTGTGCACCATGAGAAGAGGAGGTGGTGTCCAGATGCTGAGAGCACTTCAAAGGGGTTTGTTTAGACACATAAGAATGTAACATTTGTTTTTCTAACCTCCTGGGTTCTAGTTATATCTTTTCAGGAGAGGAAAAACATATTGTTTTTAACCTTTTTGTAAACTCAACAACTTTGAATAGTAGGAGCTCCTCCTATTTTTTTCTGCCTTTGGTAACTATGTTCTGTTTCCCTCCCCTGTATATTTGGATACTATCCAAAGAAATTAATTAAACTTGAAGGATATGATATTTGTTTCTTGTTTCAACCTCTTTCCCAGATTCCCGCTGCTGGGCGTTGCCCTTAATTAACAACATTTTTGTTCAAAATCACATTCTTAATGATCTCTGTGATTTTGCTCAGCTTTGTTCTCTCTCTTTTTTTTATATATATATATATATTTCTTTCTGCTGTTTTTCTCTTTAAAAAATAAGTTTATTTAAAAGCAAAGATTACACCGTTTATCCAAGAAAATAGCATCTTTTTGTGTGGAAAAAGAAAATGCAGGCTGGATTCATTGCTACCCTAAAGTCTCCACTTCATAGCTCTGTGGTTTCTAGTTTTTTCCTTTTGTGTGTTTCTACTTCCAGCTGTGCAACACACATCAAACCCAGTCTGTGGTTTTACTTCTTGGTAAACTATACTACTTAAATTTTAATTTTAAAAAACAATTAGTCTTTTTCCTTTTCACAAAAATCAAACAAACAAAAAACCAAACTTTTGTTGGCAACAAAATCCTTTGAATTATTTTTTTTAAGGTAAAATTTTTCCATTAGGATAGCTTTTCACAGAAATGGTAACGTGTAGTGCAAAATGTTGCTCTTGGATCTCTTTTTACTCCCCTTTTGCTTACAGTAGTTTACACCAGGAGTAGCCCAATTGAGGTCAGTGAAATTACATGAAACTGGAATAAGGAGGAAGAGAATCAGGCTCAGTGTAATTACAATAGAATTGTGACTCAGACACACCTCTGAGTCACAATTCCTCCCCTGCTTGCTCTGGGTGGATAGTACTTTACTACTGACCTAGGTAGGGTAACCATATAGCAACTGTGAAAAGACAGGACAGGGGGTGGTGGGTAATAGGTGCCTATATAAGAAAAAGTTCCAAAAAACGGGACTGTCCCTATAAAAACAGGACATCTGGTCACCCTAGAACTATGCCAGTAGTAAATTGTCTCAGGTACTCTGACCAGTAAGAGAAGGGTGGAGCCCAGGCTCCACCCATTCCCTATCCTCTCCCCTCCCACCTGCTCCAGGGACAGAGAAAGTAAGTAGGTCTGGCACGGACACTCAAGCCCCACCTAGTCTATGTAAGGATGTGCTGGGGGTTCTTACTTCCGCTCACTCCCTTGCACAGCATGTAGTTCAAGTCAAACTTGCCCTGATTTATTGGGTGTAAAAAAGCAACAGAAAAAATAACCAAAGAGCCCAACACAAATGAAGGACTTACACGATTTAAATACAACATGAAATAGTAATGAATGTTATTAGCATAGCACCCATATCCTCTTGCATTTTAAGTGACTCACAAGAAACACCACTTTTACGTTAATCAAAATCATCCTCTTTTCATTTAGAATTTACAGAAAACTGGCCTAAAACACAAACAAGAACTATTATTTTTATAATTCACTTCATTTAAAAACTCTTTGAGAACTGTTTTATACAGTTCCTCGTTATTCCCTCTACTGTCAAATCCTTCCTTTGTTGAGTCCTTGGGCCACATGCTATTATTACCTTTTACCTATGTGCATGTGACTCCCATTGATATTGACTGGGATGATCTGTACACAGAGCAAGGTCAACATATAGCCCCTAGTGGCAGGGGCGGCTCCAGGCACCAGCGCACCAAACACGTGCCTGGGGGGGGCAGCCTGCCGGTCCTGTGGGGGCGGCAGTCAGGGAGCCTTTGGCAGCATGCCTGCGGGAGCTCCGCCAGTCCCGCGGCTTCAGCGTACCTGCCTCCAAATTACCGCCAAAGCCGCGGGACTGGCAGACCTCCTGCAGGCATGCCGCTGAATCCGTGTTACTAGCCGGACCTCCCGCAGGCGCGCCGCCAAAAGACACCTGACTGCCGTGCTTGGGGCAGCAAAATACATAGAGCCGCCCCTGCCCAGTGGTATCAGATTTAATCAGAGAACATGTTTTAAAATCTAAAGTTATAAACTCCTCCAAATTTAGGCCCCAATTCTACATTCATTTACGTCCAAATCTCTCGCTGATGTTAGTGGCAATGTTGAATGTGCAGGATGGGGGCCTTACACTTATGGAATAATACAGAACTAATATTAGCAACACTTCCAACAATTTTGTTACTAGAATTGCCAGGAACCAAGTTTGATTAAATGTTGTGATGACAACACTAACCAGACTTTCAAAGGGGATAGAAAAGTGACCTTCTTGCTAGATCAAATACATTTAGCCCCCAAGAGTGACTAAATCTTCCTTATAAGGCTGGTGTTATATCTGTTATAACATGAGACAAAAAGCAAATAGAACATATCTAGCAGAAAACATCAGCTGCCTCCAGTCCATGCAGGTCTTGGAAGACAACAGATGCCAAGTCTGCAGAAGGCCAGTCTATTCAAGGTGAAGGGTCAAGTTACAGTAAAAAGCTTCCCCAAAACCGAAACCCTCAAGCTCTGCAAAGTGAAATCATTACGCCAGTGAGAGTTGTTCTAATGATGTAATACATGTAACTTGGTGTCCTGCTGGGGAAATGTGATGGGTATGGAGTTTCTGGAACTATTTTGAACTGCCTCTCTACAGTTTAACGCTTGCATGTATATCTTCACTTAAACAGTTGTATAAATCTGTCTTAGAAAAATAACTATTGTCTTTATTAACTCACCTCCGAGCACAATGGGAAGCTCATGTACATTAGCTTCTCCTCCCATGCTCTGCAAGTATTTGTTCAGTCTGTCCCACAGGCCAAAGAGCATGCTCCAATACTCAAAACCTGGACTAATTCCTTTTCACACATCCCAACAGGAAGATATGCTACAGCCAACCCAGGCATATGGCCATGTACAACAAATACCAAGTTTACCTGTCTAGTAATCTCTTTCCTCCTCACCCTAGATCAGCAATATGAAGGGAAGAAACCGGTCACAGTTGCCTACATTTGGAAATGTTTCAATAGGAGGGTCACCAGTGGGGATCCAACTCCTCTATGTTCTGAATTGCCAAAGATTCATGCATGCTTTCTAATGAATTTTCAGTTATTTAGAACATGAACTTCTTAACTGTAGTGAGTCTTAAAAAAGTGATACCTTCATACTAAACCTCCTATATTATCTATATTTGTAAAAAGACACATTAAAATGAGTGTTGAGAGAACCTCAAACAGGCTGGGGGTTCAGAAAAGCACCCAGAAATCAGAACTCTTATCTAACTCAATGAGGTGCCACAATCCTTCTATCTCCATACAACCTCCCTCACTCAACAGACTCCAGCTGCTAGTGGTTGGATTCTTACATGTAGACCCAAATGGCCTCTTCCCTACTTCTGATGTGTTCAGGGAGTGGCCAGTAAGTCCCTTCCTCCATCTCCACTGTATTTTGGGTAAGACAGGAGGCTTTTTTTCTACACACCCCACCACTTCTGTCTATCTTGCTATTTACAATATGCTCATTGCTGTGGCATGCGTGTGCTAAAAGAGTTACATAAAAAAAAAGCACTCTGAACAACTGTATTCGCTTGCCCCTCAGGAAGCACCTCCCCTGTTCCTCTCTCTTCCTCTGAGGTCACAGGTCTTCTACCCTGTCTCTCCCCTTTTTTCATTCCCAATTCTCTCTCCTTTCTCTGTTTGAAGTTCCTTTGTTTTTTCCTCACTGCAGTTTCTCTCAAGTGAGTCTGTCTCAAATGTTTAGCTTATCAAAAAGACAACTGAGAACTGACTTGATCACAGTGTGTAAGTACCTTCACAGGGAGAAAATACCAAGTACTAAATAGCTCTTAAATCTAGCAGAGAAAGGCATAACAAAGACTAAAGGCTGGAAGCTGAAGTAAGACAAATTCAAATTTTTTTAAAAAAAATTATGCCTTATTTCTGAACAGTGAGGTTAATAACCACTGAAACAAGCTACTAAGCAAAATGGTGGATCCTCCATCTCTTTTTCAATCAAGACTTTCTGTAAGATACGCTTTAGTCAAACAAGCTATGGGGCTCAGTGCAGGGTAACTGGATACAATTAAATGGCCTGTGATATACAGGTCAGACTAGATCAGTGTTTCTCAACTTTTTTTGATAGTAGGGACCGGCTTACTGCCTTCCTAATCTGTGTCAAGGAAATCTCAGGGACTCGTGCCAGTCCACGGACCAATCATTGAGAAACATTGGACTAGATGATCTGATGGTCCTTTATGGTCTTAAAATCTATGAACCTACAAATATTTCTTTTACCAAAGTTGCCTCCAAAACTTGAAAGGCTTGTCAGCTGTGAGCGGAAAGCTTGTGCAGCTCAAGCACACAAAAAGCCAGCTGCACAGGTCTGAAATCAGATATTACTTGTTCTACAAGTAGCTGGGGTCCAGGGCAAAGGTCTGCCTAGTAACTGGGGTTGAGAGGTCACATGTGCAACGAGGGGAGCCTCTACCCTATCTTTTTTAGGAGGTGGAGGTGGAAGCTACCTCATCTTACCTCTGAATCTCGGAATGGTCTACATTTGCAATGAATGGGAGAGCGGGGGCTTTCACTCCTCTTCCATTAGGGAATATAAATTCCTCAATCTCTTGTTTGTTAGAAAATTATGCTGTCTCCTAAAAACAGAACATTTGTGGGAGTGCCAAGCCAGACCCACCCACCTGGACCTAGTAACTATATTCAAGAACATGGATCATAGAAGGGGTAAAGATTCTGCTGCTATGTGCAGACTCAAAACAGCAGCACATTGGAGTAGGTGAGATGAAGAGTGGGCTCTGAACACTTGTACTGTATTCATATACTCCCTGTCACAGGGCGTGGCTCCTCTTCTGCCTTCTTTCCCATGGAAACAACATGGATGCCAGTGCTTATGCCTTCACCATATTCTTTTATTTTAAGTTCCCTCCACCACTTCTAAAACAATTTCCATGCAACAGTCTATTTACAGTGCCAACAGTTCTTTTGACCCTCTCCCCAGGACCTGAGGGGAACAGAGGTTTCTCTCCCTGAATGCCTCCATGTTACTGAGCTCAAGTAGCCCTGGTCCCCCTCCCCATTTCTCCCCACCTCCCCCGCACTTCCTTCTTGCCTTTTTCTCAACCTCGAGCAGGTGGGGTAATTGGCTCCTTAGACCATCCAGCAGACCAGCCTGATTGTCTAATTACCCTCATCAGCTATCTCAAGGGGAACTAATTAACATCTGAGTGATCAGAGTGCAGGCTCACCTGTTTGCACCCTGCACTCTGTCACAATTGATTGGAAGGTCTTCGTTGGCTGGGTCAATATCTGGATTTAGTGGTGCTGGTCTATTCAGGAGTTCCTCAAAATGCTTCGCCCAGCTACTCATCTGTTATTCTATTTCTGTTATAGACTTTCCCTGCTTGTCTTTGACAGGGCATTCTGGTTTGCTGAACTTTCCAGACAGTCGCTTGGTGATGTCATACAGCTGTTTCATATTATCGTTGTATGCTGCCTGCTCCGCTTCTGCTGCCAGTCCATGCACATAATCTCTCTTATCCTTCCTATTATTCCTCTTCACTGCTCTATGGGCTTCAGCATACTCTTTTTGCGCTTTAGCCTTTGCTGCTCTAGTCCTGCTGTTATTAACTACTACCTTCTTCTTCTTTCTATCTTCTATCTTAGTCAAGTTCTCTGCTGTGATCCACTTTTTCTGCTGGTATTTCTTGATTCCAAGCACTTCCTGGCATGCTGATCTAAGTGTCTCTCTCACTTTCTGCCATCTGTTGGATATACTGTCTTCCTCTTCCTCAGACCAATCCTGTAGTACTGAAAACTTATTCTTCAGCGTCAGTTCAAAATCTTCCTTGATCTTATGATCCTTCAAAAGGCTGACATTGTACTTCACTCTTCTATCTGACACGTCTATCCAGTTCTTCTTCAACGTCAGCTTCAATCTGGCCACCACTAAGTGATGGTCAGATGCTACGTCTGCTCCTCTTCTAACTCTAACGTCCTGCAAAGATCTTCTGAACTTCTTGCTAATACAGACATGATCGATCTGGTTTTCTATAGTGCCTGCTGGCGATACCCAGGTACTCTTGTGGATCCGCTTGTGAGGAAAGATGCTACCTCCTATGACCAGGTTATTAAGTGCACACAGATCCACAAATCTCTCTCCATTCTCACTCATCTCTCCCAGAGCATGGGTCCCCATGACTTGTTCATATCCTGTGTTGTCAGGTCCAATTTTGGCATTAAAGTCTCCCATCAGGATGGTGATGTCTTTGTCTGGGAGAATCTCTAATATTTTCTGAAGTCTGTTGTAAAAATAGTCTTTGTCCTCCTCTTCACTGTCATTGGTTGAAGCATAGCACTGTACAACATTCATCTTAATCCTCCTCATTTTAGTTCTGAAGTTCCAATCAATTGTGACAGACCAACCAGAGAGGAGATCAGAAAAGCCATCACTATGATGAAGAACAGGAAGGTGGCTGGACCTGACGACATCCCAGCAGAGGCCCTGAAAGTAGATCTGGATGCTTCAGTGGAAATGCTGTACCCCCTCTTTGAGAAGATATGGGAAGAAGAAGTGATTCCGGCAGACTGGAAAGAGGGATACCTTATTAAAATCCCCAAGAAAGGAGACCTCAGCAATTGTGCCAACTACAGAGGAATCACACTTCTGTCGGTGCCAGGGAAGGTCTTCAACCGAGTCCTCTTAGAGAGAATGAAGGATGCCATCGATCCACAGCTACGACATGAGCAGGCAGGTTTCCGGCAAAATAGATCATGCACGGACCAGATAGCAACGCTCCGCATCATAGTCGAGCAGTCTATGGAGTGGAACTCCTCATTGTACATCAACTTTGTTGACTATGAGAAAGTATTCATTAGCGTGGATCGAGAGACTCTCTAGAAGCTCCTTCAGCACTATGGCATCCCAGTAAAGGTGGTTAACCTGATTAAGAACTTATATGACGGCATACACTGTAGAGTGATCCATGGAGGGCAGCTTACAAACAGCTTCCAGGTGCGAACCGGAGTCAGACAAGGATGCTTGGTGTCACCATTTCTTTTTCTCCTTGTCATTGATTGGATTATGAAGATATCCACTTATGAGCTCAGGAACAGAATCTAGTGGACGTTGTGGACCCAGCTTGATGACCTGGACTTTGCCAACGACCTTGCACTCTTTTGCATAGGAAACAGCAGATGCAAGAGAAGACCAATGTAGTGGCAGCCATCTCATCACAGGTTGGCCTCAACATCCACAAGGACAAGACCAAGATCCTCAAGATTAACTCCATCAGTAATGACCCAGTCACACTGAACGGAAGCCCTCTGGAAGAAGTGCAGTCCTTTACCTACTTAAGCAGCATCATCGACCAACAGGGTAGCACAGACGCAGACATCAAAGCAAGGATCGGTAAGGCAAGAGCAGCTTTCTTACAGCTCAAGAACATCTGAGCTCCAGAGAGCTGTTTTTGGCAACAAAGATTCGACTGTTCAACTCCAACGTGAAGTCAGTCTTATTGTATGGAGCTGAAACCTGGAGGACAACTAAAACAACCACCAGGAAGATCCAGACCTTCATAAATAGTTACCTTAGAAGGATTCTCCAGATCCGTTGGCCAGACACCATCAGCAATATCTACCTCTTGGAGAGGACCCGTCAACTTCCAGCAGAGGAAGAAATTAGAAGGAGAAGGTGGGGCTGGATAGGACACACACTACGCAAGCAGCCAACCAACATCACTAGACAAGCATTGTGGTGGAATCCCCAAGGCAAGCGGAAAAGAGGCCATCCAAGAAATACCTGGTGACGCGACCTTCAGGCTGATAGCCTAAAAATGGACTATACCTGGAATCAGTTAGAGCAAATGGCCCAGGATAGAGGACTCTGGAGATCTGTGGTTGGCGGCCCATACCCCGATTGGGGTGACGGGCATGAGTGAGTGAGTGAGTGACTCTGTCACACTCCCACATGGTAGAAGTTCCCTTGACAATTTGGCTATCACTCCACATAATAATCATTTAATCAGTCTGCGTGTCCCTCATCCCTTCCTCCACGTGCCCCACACACACACACCCAACAAGCGGAAGCTAGGTTGAAGGGAGAATTCTCCCGCCAACCTAGCTATGCCTCTCAGGGAGGTGGCATACCTACAAGAACTCCTCCCTGCATCGGCATAGATAGTGTCTTCACTGAAGCATTGCAATTGCAGCATTTTAAGTGCAGACAAGCCCTCAACTTTCTCCTCAAAGTCTACCATGCCATTTTCTGAAAAAAATCCTTGGCATTTATTCAATGAGAATTACACTCACTTCTTCTGGTAACAGTACATCAGAATATTCATTCTATTTTAGAAAAGTTTGCCCCCCTCCCCCCCACACACCAATTCATTTCTATTCTTTTGTTCTGGGTAGTGGAGCTGCAACTGAGGGGAAAGAAGTGGGCCAAATTTCTCCATTAACAATGGACAAAATTCAGTCTAGGCTTATGACGCTTTCCAGGGACATAAGCCCTGGAGTAGGGTCATAGAGGTAGAAATTCCACCAAAAGAGAATGTTGCAGTGTCAAAGCAGCAATAGCCTTTCCTCTAATGAAGAGACCATAGGAAGAGGCATGGACAGAGAAATTGAGGAATGTGCTGATTAAGCAACTTTCACCAATGGGAGTTCTATGAAGCCCTGGCCAGAAAGTACATCTGCTCTTCACTAAAGGAAACTGGGAAGTGAAGCAGCAGTGGAAACACTGCCTGTCTTCCACTGTGGTTTAAGTGATATGGTGGCACAAAGAGGTGTAATTAAAATCTCCCTGCTCCTGCTTCAGTGACTCCATTTCAATATCTTGATTATTCAAGTAATTCTTTTTTTTTTTTTTGCTGCTTGAATTATTCTGTCCATATCCTAATAAGCTGAAACTGTTATTTTCTACCTAACGTGTTCCTACAAATAACAGCATAGGCAAATCAAAAACAGAAGTCACAGACCCTTGAAGTATTATGAAAATGAGATTGTGCACCTCTGGATTAAAACAAGGAAGTATGGTAAACCTTTAAAAATACAGATTAATCAATTATGTATGCAAAAGAGGATACAAGAATTATAGTAATGAAAACCAGAAGGAAATTCACAAGTACAGTTTATACCTCTGGGATCCTTCTGACTCAAATCCAAGAGAGGGATGAATTTTCCCTCCATGTATGCCCATAAATCCTATGAATGTCAAAGGGACACTGTTACTTTAGTATAGGACCAAAAATTAATTAAAGAAAAAGGATTTTATGAAATGTAAGCATAACAGGAATTATTTTTGTGATTTTAAGTACATTTAAATGACATTTTTAAAGAAGAAAAAAAGAAGGATTCTCTTGTAGTGTTGAAACCCCAATAGCATTAGGCGAATGCATAAAAACCAGAAAAGTCACACAAAGATCTGTTCATAAGTAAAACAGCCCAGTCCAGTTTCATTATCTAAGCTGAGCGAAATGCAAAAAGAAAAACACAAATCAAACAGTGAAGTGTACAATATTTAGGCTCTATTATGGTTCACGGAGAAGTGGTGGGGAGGAGGAGGTATTTAACTGTATTGGAGTTGCCCTAGATTTGCAAAAGTGTGACTGATCAGAATCAGGCCCATTATACTTGTGCCAGGTATTCTGCACCAAATTCAGATTTCATTTTTACCAGTGTAAATCAGGAGTAACTCTACTGAAGTCAATACAGTTACACTGATGTAAAAATGGAATGAGATTAGAACTAGGCCCATTATTTCCAGAGGTACGGGGGAAGAGCATGCTGAAGGGTGGCTCTTGCTGTATCTGTAGTATGTGTACCTGCGTGCATACTGCCAGTGGCAGCAATCTGAGGCAATCCAGAATGCCTCCATGTGTGTTGAGGTGGCATACACAGAAGCAGTAATGCTATATCTTTTTAAGGGATGCAGCATGCACTCATACATAATGCCTTAGCCTGGACCATCAGCCTTTGTATAAGAGAGAGCCAGGACCAAGATCCCACCTCCTCAGGGAAGTGTTAATGTTTCCCAATTGTGTGCAAGGAGCATAAAGTACAGAATTCTGGTTGCTCCCTTGTGTAAGGACAAAATGGAGGCTTGGAAAGGACTACCTACATTATTTGCCCCTTTGTGCTCCTGTGCATGAACGGCCAGAATTTGATCCTAAACGTTTTCTATGGAAAAATAAACTAATAATTAAAATCAATACAGGAGTCACCCAAAAAAGTCTTCCCTAAGATACCTTCCTTCCATTAGTCAGGCTAGTTTTCCAAGAACTGTATAGCATGGTGCTTTTTAAAAAAAAAACACATGCAAATAGCATGACTGTAGTTTGATTTCCTAGAAAAACTTCCTAGAGTTATATTTTAACAAGAATAAATCAGATTATTTTATTAATCAAGAGATAGAAACACTTGTCATGTAACTAGTCCCATTACTGACTATTTCCAATCCAACTTTCCTCTGAAAGTATTTTTTCCTAATCCAAAAACGTCCATCTATAATTTAATTAATAGTTATGGCTATACAATTCAGGTAGCAGTAATGTGTCAAGTAATTTGGCTAAATTCTGCACTCAGTTATAATGGGTGCATGTTGGGCCACAATTTGGTCCAATTAGTTTTATTTTATGTCACATTCTAGCATGGCATGATTGGGAAGTATTCATGGTCCATTTTGTCTTTGGTCTTTCACTACTTTTGGAAACTACTAGTATTTTAAACATTTAAGCAGCAAGTTATTGGATCACTGCAAGGGTCAAGCTTATTAAAATAACTTAAAATGATTGTTCCTGCTTATTTCAGCTTCTGAGATCATTTGAAGTCAGTGGAGATTGGCATGGGACGTAAATCAGCACAGAGTTTAGCCGAGTAACTTTAGTTTCTTATTTAATTTACATATGATTTACTATAAAACACACGAACTAGTATATTGTCCTTACTAGTTGGTCCTTGTCATAAGTCCACGGTTGGTGGGACTGTGACATCAAAAGTAGCTTCCCCTTCTTTCTTCTCCACTTCCACATTCTTGTCTTTTCTTTCACCCATCTTGTCTTCTCCTTTTTCACCTTAATCTCCTTAATTATTCTGTGTACTGCAATCCTATTTGGTGAAATGATTCAGTCAATGGCATATCAAATGCACACAGATAGATATATCATTGCTAGATTTGAAAAAGTTTAAAGACAAGAGTTTATCATCGAGTAATTTCCCCTGAGGAGTCAAATGCTGTGATTTTATAAAAGGAAACACAGTACAAAAGGAAGTTGTCTTTACTGCATCATTGGAAGTTTCAGCTTTAAAAAGATGGCACAAGATAAAAGTTCTCTTCCTTTCACAGTGGTAGTGCTTTACATTAAGAGGACAAAATATGCATTAACTTAAGATTTTGATGAGAGTCATGTTGTATTATTTACATACAACATAATTATTAAAAGCACATTTATTGAGGTTGAACAATGTGTATATGGCACTGTTGTTTAACATCACAGAAACAACTCTAATCATCTGGCAATTAGAAACAGCCACCAATTCTCTGTAGAATTTGCCTTGATTTTAAGGAATATATTCCCCCACCCCCGACCCAAAAATATACACCAAATGGGACAGAGTTTCAGCCAAAAACAGCTGCTAAAACAGCTTTAAAAGGGGTTCAACAATAGTGGGGAGAAGGTGGACATATTGCTAAGGAGGAAGGGCTGGATAATAGTATTTGACACAAAGGCCTATTATTCAGGTGCTAACCAACTCCAAGTTGGTGCTGATGGGTAATGTTCTCATTGTGATTCCCATGTATCACCTGGTGGTTCTGCAAAACGATTCTCTGACTGACTTTCCAGCTCCTTGATGTTACCCTTCCAACGACTTATCTTCAGAATTTATTTCCAAAATACACTGCTTTATACTGTTTCTCCACAAAATGTTGATTCAGGGAAGATTCTCCCAGACTTTCCTGAAATCGGTTTACTTTAGGAGGGGAATATGCTAACACATAAATTAAAAGAGGACAAAAAAGAAATGAAAATAATACAATACAAAGAAAAGCTTCCTTTACCCCTACTCCCCATGTTGTTTCAAAGCAACAAACTAAGGTAGCCACCCATCCCTTATTTTGTTCCTTATGTACTTAACACAATGTATCAAGTCTATATAGGGCATATTTTGCCCAATGTTTCAGCAGTAACCACGCAAGGATCACACGCTCACATACAATTCTATAATTGTATATTGTCTAGGATTTTGTAGCTTGAATACAACACCTCAGGGTGCGGTCCCATAAATTTATTCTTACAGTGTACATTATTGCTTTGAAAAAAATAGAGTCAACCTATTGATATCAGCCACCACGCACAACCAGTGCTTAATTTGTGCCAGGGTTTGCCAGGACTGAGTCCCGGCACCTCTAGGCTTGGCAGTTCAGAGCCCCAGCACCTTGCTGCATCAGTTATGAATGTAAAAAAATTGTTTGAGCCCCGACACCTCTTTCATTACAAATTAAGCACTGCACACAACTGTTGCTCCATGAGAGCAAGCACTGGGCCAGATACAGCTATTTCATTTATCTGGGCTTAAAGTTCCTGAAAATGGGGAAAGGTTCTTTCTCTCCCTCTCTCTCTCTCCTTACATAAAATTCACTTCTTTCAGCAATCCTCCCTACACCTTCTCAGCAGTAATCCCAATGCCCTCCTATACTCATCTGTTGTGCCACGTCCTCTCTTATCTAGTTTAGGCTATGCTTTTGGACATTGGAAATGTACTTTTTTAAAGTACCATATATGTTTATGATGCTACATATGGTAAATCACTATTAGTAATGGTGCCGTTTTATTATTATAAAACAATAATATTAAGCTGTCTTTTCAACAGCGAGTGTCTGGCTATATGTTATTATGCCACATCATCCAGGCCTGGGCATAGTTTGTGGGAGCAGGGTGGTGTTGCCCCCCCACCCCCAACTGCAAGCCTCAGGCAGATGCAGAATTTGCTCCCACACGGCACAGCACCACTGGCTTGACTGGAGCTGCCCATCCAAATACAGAAGTCAAATACAGCTTCACTGGTGATCTCCTGGTCTGGGAAGAAAGTCCCTGCTTGCAGCTTCTTGAACAGGCCAGTGTTCCAAAAAAATGTGTGCATCGTGCACCTTTCCGGACCAGCCTGCGTTAATGTCTGTGAAACATCCACGGTGATCCACAAGCGTCTGGAGAACCACTGAGAAATACCCCTTGTGATTAATGTACTCAGTGGCTAGGTGGTCTGGTGCCAGAATTGGAATATGTGTGTCATCTATCACCCCTCCACAGTTAGGGAAGCCCATTTGTGCAAAGCCATCCACAATGTAACGCACGTTGCCCAGAGTCATTGTCTTTCGGAGCAGGATGCGATTAATGGCCCTGCACACTTCCATCAACATGACTCCAATGGTTGACTTTCCCACTCCGAACTGGTTAGCGACCGATCGGTAGCAGTCTGGAGTAGCCAGCTTCCACAGTGCAATCACCACGCACTTTTCCAGTGACAGGGCAGCTCTCATTTTCATGTCCTTGAGGTGCAGGGCTGGGGCAAACTCATTACACAGTCCCATGAATGTGGCTTTCCTCATCCGAAAGTTCTGCAGTCACTGCTCATCATCCCAGACGTGCATGACAATGCGATCCCACTACTCAGTGCTTGTTTCCTGAGCCCAAAAGCAGCATTCCACTGTGGTCAGCACCTCCATGAATGCCACAAACAATATCATGCAAATATGGCAGGCGACCAGCTTGTCTTAACAGTGAAATCTTCGGTGAGCTTAAACTCAAAAAGGAAGCTTACAAGAAGTGGAAATTTGGACAGATGACTAGGGAGGAGTATACAAATATTGCTAGAGAATGCAGGGGTGTAATCAGAAAGGCCAAGGCACAATTGGAGTTGTAGCTAGCAAGGGATGTGAAGGGTAACAAGAAACAAGGGTTTCTACAGGTATGTTAGCAACAAGAAGGTGGTCAGGGAAAGTGTGGGACCCTTACTGAATGGGGGAGGCAACCAAGTGACAGATGATATGGAAAAAGCTGAAGTACTCAGTGCTTTTTTTGCTTCGCTCTTCACAGACAAGGTCAGCGCACAGACTGCTGCACTGGGCAGCACAGTATGCGGAGGAGGTGAGCAGCCCTCAGTGGTGAAAGAACAGGTTAAGGACTATTTAGAAAAGCTGGACATGCACAAGTCCATGGGGTCAGATCTGATGCATCTGAAGGTGCTGAGGGAGTTGGCTGATGTGATTGCAGAGCCATTGGCCATTATCTTTGAAAACTCGTGGCGATCAGGGGAGTTTTCCATACAATTGGAAAAAGGCAAATACAGTGCCCATTTTTAAAAAAGGGAAGAAGGAGAATCCGGGGAACTACAGCTTCACCTCAGTCCGTGGAAAAATCATGGAGCAGGGCCTCAATGAATCCATTTCGAAGCACTTGGAGGAGAGGAAGGTGATCAGGAACAGTTGACTTGGATTCACCAAGGGCAAGTCATGCCTGACCAACCTGATTGCCTTCTATGATGAGATAACTGGCTCTGTGGATATGGGGAAAGCGGTGGATGTGATATATCTTGACTTTAGCAAAGCTTTTGATATGGTGTCCCACAGTATTCTTGCCAGCAAGTTAAAAAAGTATGGATTGGATGAATGGACTATAAGGTGGATAGAAAGCTGGCTAGATTGTCAGGCTGAATGGGTAGTGATCAATGGCTCGATGTCTAGTTGGCAGCCGGTATCAAGCAGAGTGCCCCAGGGGTTGGTCCTGGAGCCGGTTTTGTTCAACATCTTTATTAATGATCTGGATGATGGGATTAATTGCACTCTCAGCAAGTTCGCAGATGACACTAAGCTGGGGGGAGAGGTAGATTCGATGGAGGGTAGGGATAAGGTCCAGAGTGACCTAGACAAATTGGAGGATTGGGCCAAAATAAATCTGATAAAGTTAAACAAGGACAAGTGCAGAGTTCTGCACTTAGGAAGGAAGAATTCCATGCACTGCTACAGGCTGGGGACAGACTGGCTAAGCAGCAGTTCTGCAAAAAAGGACCTGGTGATTACAATGGATGAGAAGCTGGATATGAGTCAGCAGTGTGCCCTTGTTGCCAAGAAGGCCAATGGCATATTGGGCTGCATTAGTAGGAGCATTGCCAGCAGATCGAGGGAAGTGATTATTCCCCTCTATTCGGCACTGGTGAGGCCACATCTGGAGTATTTCGTCCAGTTTTGGTCCCCCCACTACAGAAGGGATGTGGACAAATTGGAGACAGTCCAGCGGAGGGCAACGAAAATGATTAGGGGTCTGGGGCACATGACTTATGAGGAGAGGCAGAGGGAACTGGGCTTATTTAGTCTGCAGAAGAAAAGAGTGAGGGAGGATTTGATAGCATCCTTCAATTACCTTAAGGGTGGTTCCAAAGAGGATGTAGTGAGGCTGTTCTCAGTGGTGGCAGATGACAGAACTAGAAGCAATGGTCTCAAGTTGCAGTGGGAGAGGTCTAGGTTGGATATTAGGAAGCACTATTTCACTAGGAGGGTGGTGAAGCACTGGAATGGGTTACCTAGGGAGGCGGTGGAATCTCCATCCTTAGAGGTTTTTAAGGCCCATCTTGATAAAGCCTTGGCTTGGATGATTTAGTTGGTATTGGTCCTGCTTTGAGCAGGGGATTGGACTAGATGACCTCCTGAGGTCTCTTCCAACCCTGATATTCTATGATTCTATGTCGTAGCATTCTCATGTCGTAGCTAGTATGCGTGGTGAGATCAATGTCACATGCCTCTTGCCTTTGTAGTTTAAGGAATAACTCCACTGCCACTTATGACGTGTTGGTCAGAGCGAGCAGCATACTGGTCAGCAGTTCGGATCCATTCTTGCAGCTTGAAAGAGGCAGGGTGCGCAGTACACAAACCGTTGAAAGATGGTGCCAAATGAGGACAGAAACATGGATTTCTGGGATGCAAAGCAATGCATCATGGGGCATTGGGACTGGACCCAGGAAGCCCCGTGACCTTCTCCGCCTACCCACAAGTCTTAGTGGCAAAAAAGAAAGAGGTACTCTGTGGGATAGCTGCCCAGAATGCACCACTCTGAATAGTGCTGCAAGTGTGAACACGCTATTGTGCAGGCAGCTGTCAGTGTGAACACACAACAGTGGTTTTCCTTCTGTTCTCTCTGAGCGGTGCTGTAACTGCCAGCACTGTAACTTTGCCAGTGTAGATGTGCCCTGATGTTCGTTATGTTAGTTGCCCAATCACTGCTAACTTTTTTGATGAAAACAAACAAAAAAGCCATTTAACACTCCTCTTAAGTAACAGGCCTACTCTGTCCTTGGAATCTTGATTCTCATGTATTTATAAAATATTTTCTTGTTATCCTTTATGTCCCTAGCTAGTTCAATCTAATTTTTTGCCTTGGCCTTTCTGATGTTGTCCCTACATGCTTGTGTTGTTATATAGTTCATCCTTCATAATTTAACCCAATTTCCACTTTTTGTATTACTCTCATTTGACTTCCAGGTCACTGAAGATCTCCTGGTTAAGCAAGGGTGATCTCTTACCATCCTTTCTATCTTTCCTAAGCATTAGGATAGTTTGCTCTTGTTCCCTTAATAATGTTTCTTTTAAAAACTGCCAAATCTCTTCAACATTTTTTGTCCCCTTAGACTTGCTTCTATGGGATTTTACCTACCAGTTCTCTGAGCTTGCTAAAGTCTGCCTTCTTGAAGACCATTTTCTTTATTCTGTTGTTTTCCCATGTTCATTCCTTTGAAACATGAACTCTAACATTTCACAATCACTTTCACCCAAGCTACCTTCCACCTTCAAATTCTCAGCTATTTCCTTCCTGTTTGTCAGAATCAAATCTATAACAGCCTTTCCCCTTGTCGCTTTCTCCACCTTCTGTAATAAAAAGTTGTCTCCAGTGCATTCCAAGAACTGGTTAGGTAATCTGTGCCCTGCTGCATTATTTTCCCAACAGATCTCTGCGTAGTTGAAGTCCCCCATCACCACCATGTCCTGTGTTTTGGAGGAGTTTAAAAAAAGCTTCATCCACCTCTTCTTCCTGGTTACGTCATGGTAGGTCATAGATTACATCACCTTTGGTTTTTTACCCCTTTTATCTTTACTCAGAGACTTTCAACAGGTCTGCCTCCCACTTCTATCTCAACTTCAGTGCAAGCGTATATACATTTTTGATATGCAAGGCAATGCCGCCCCCTTTTTCCCCTCATTATCCTTCCGGAACAAGCTATGTCCTTCTCTACCTATATTCCAGTCATGGGAATTATCTCACCAAGTTTCTGTGATGACAATTATGTCATAATTGTATTTACTAGTATATCTCTAGTTCTTCCTGTTTATTCCACATACTTCTGAATTGGCATACAGACATTTAAGATATTCATTAGTTTCCCCCTCTATATTCCCTCTTGTCACTCCTTTGTCCCCGCTGTGATTGCACATGTTCCCCCCAGATTCCAACCCAAGTCTCCATGTTTCAGACTTACCTGTGGACTTCTGTCTCCTGTCCCCATCAAACCTAGGTTAAAGACCACCTCACTAGGTTAGCCAGCCTGTATCCAAAGATACTCTTCCCCTTCCTCAACAGTGCTTCCCTATCAGTGCTCAGCAGTCCTTCTTCTCAGAACAAGATCCCACGGTCAAGGAAACTGAAACCCTCCTGGAAACACCATCCATGCAGCCAAGCATTTACCTCCAGGATTTATCTGTCTCTGTCTGGGCAGAGGGATCAATGAGAACACCACCTACACACCCCAACTCTTTCACCCTCACTCCCAGAGACCTGTAGTCACTTCTGATCTGCTCACGGTCATACCTTGCAGTATCATTAGTGCCCACATGGATGAACAGCACTGGATAGTAATCAAAGGGATGGATGATCCCTGGAAATCCTACTGTAATGTCTCAGGCCTGGTCCCCACTAAGCCCCCACTTCGGACTAAGGTACGCAAATTCAGCTACGTTAATAACGTAGCTGAATTCGAAGTACCTTAGTCCGAACTTACCGCGGATCCAGACGCGGCAGGAAGGCTCCCCCGTCGATGCCGCGTGCTCCTCTCGGCGAGCTGGAGTACCGGCGTCGACGGCGAGCACTTCCGGGATCGATCCAGGATCGATTTATCGCATCTTAACCAGACGCGATAAATCGATCCCAGAACATCGATTGCCTGCCGCCGGACCCTCCGGTAAGTGAAGATGTACCCTTAGATACAGGCCACTGGCAGGCAGCAAACCTCCTGGGATGCGAGGTCAGCCAGGCAGATGGATGCTCCATCCTCCCCCAGAAGGAAGTCACTGACCACCTTCCTTCATTTCACCTCTTTGAGTGACGGGTGTGATCCTCCTGGCTTGGGGGTGAATGGCTTCTCCTCCTCTATCTTTGGGGGAGATTCCTCATTCCTTGTTCCCAGGGCAGCATACCAGTTTTTCTCTCTCTATAGATGGTGGGTTGGGAGCAAGGGTGGAGAACTGCCTGCTGCCAGAAGTAACCAGCAGCCAGCTTCCTCCCTATGATGGACCTTTCACTTACATGCTGCATTCCTAAATCCAAAATATTGCAAAATATATTGGTCCACTACATTCTCTGCCTAAGAGAAAATTGACAAAATGTTAAGTGGCCTTAGCTTGCCTTCCCTCAACCTTTTCTTCCTTCTTTTCTGTCACATATGCAGAACTGTCTAGTCTTCTCTCCTTCCCTAACCCCTCCACTTGCCCCAGGATTTTATCCCATCTCCAGATCTCCCTTGTGTGCTCTCATCTCCTCTAGTTCCCTCCCTAAGTTCTCACTCTCCTCTGGCTCTTTCCCCTCACAATACAAGCAGTCTATAATCTCTCCCTCCCTTGACCCCACTTGTCTCTTCAGTTACAGACCTTCTCCCTTTCATCTCTAAACTCATTGCACATTCTGCTTGCAGTCACTGTCTGGAGCTCCTCTCCTCCAATTGTATCCTAGACCCTCTCCAATCCAGCTTCCATCCCTTACGCTCCACTGAAAATCTTCTAGCCAAAGTCTCTAGTGACATCTTTTCAGCCAAATCTCAGAATCAGTACTCGACCCTCATCCTCCTTGACTTGTCAGTCACCTTTGACAGTTAACCAGGCTCTTCTTCAAATCTTGTCCTCCCTTTTCTTTCATGACCCTGTCCTCTCCTGGATTTTCTCCTACTTCTCTAATTGCCCCTCCTGCATGTCATTCAGACAATCCTCCTCACCCCCCACACCAACTTTCTGTGGGGGTTCCGTCAGGGCTCTGTCCTTAATCCTCTTCTCTTCTTCCTCTACACTTTACCTCTGGATAATCTCATCATAAACAGATTCAACTACCATCTCTATACCAACGACTTACATATCTACTTCTCTACTCCACACCTGTCTCCTTCTGTCCAAACTAAAATCTCAGTCTGTCTCTCTAACATCTCCTCATGGATGTCTAGCCATCACCTCAAGCTCAGCATAGCTAGAACAAAGCTCTTAGTCTTTTCTCTCAAGCCCTTTCCCCACCTGCTTTCCCGATGGTGGGCAACACCACCATCTTGCCTGTGACTCAGACCTGTAACTTGGGTGGCCTTTTCAACCAGGACCTCCCTCTATATCCTCACATCCAGGCTATGTCTAAATCTTGCAGATTCTTTTTGCACAATCCGTCTAAGGCACAGCCTTTCCTATCCAATCGCACAGTTAAAACTCTTGTCCAGACTATCATCTCACCAGTTGCACACATACATAATGGGAAATGACTGCCTAAGAAGGACTACTGCATAAAGAGTTCTGGGGGGTCATAGTGGATCACAAGCTAAATATGAGTCAACAATGTAACACTGTTGCCAAAAAAAGCAAACATCATTCTGGGCTGTATTAGCAGGCGTGTTGTAATCAAGACACGAGAAGTAATTCTTCTGCTTTACTCATTGCTGATTAGGTCTCAGCTGGAGCACTGTGTCCACTTCTGGGCGCCACATTTCAGGAAAGATGTAGACAAATTGGAGAAAATCCAGAAAAGAGCAACAAAAATTATTAAAAGTCTAGAAAATATGAGCTATGAGGGAAGATTGAAAAAAATGGGTTTGTTTAGTCTGGAGAAGAGAGGACTGAGGGGGGATATGATAACAGTTTTCAAGTACATAGAAAGTTGTACAAGGAGGAGGGTGAAAAATTGTTCTCCTTAATCACTGAGGATAGGACAAGAAGCAATGGACTTAAATTGCAGCAAGGGCAGTTTAGATTGGACATTAGGAAAAACAGGGTGGTTAAGCACTGGAATAAATTGTCCAAGGAGGTTGTGGAATCTCCATCATTGGAAGTTTTTAAGAGCAGATTAGATAAAACACCTATCAGGGATGGTCTAGATAATACTTAATCCTGCCTTGAGTGCAGGGGATTGGGGTAGAAGACTTCTCGAGGTCCCTTCCAGTCCTACAATTCTATGATCTCACGTCTCAATACTGAGTCCTGCCTTGAGTGCAGCATCCTTTTCACTGGCCTTGACCAATGCAATTGTGCCCTGCTCAGATCCATTCAGAATGCTTCTGCAAGGATTATTTTCCTAGCTCATTGCTTTGATTATGCCATCCCTCTTTTTTGCACCCTTCCACTGGCTCCCCCATCTGTGGTGCATCGAACATAAAGCTGCCTGTCTTCAAGGCCCATCCCCACCCTATGCATTATCTATATCAAACTGTCAACTCCCACCTCCAACTATCCCATGATGCCAACTTCCACTTGTTAAATTTTCAAACTTCCACTTTTGTGCTTTCTCCCGTGCTGCCCTTTGTACTTGGGAAGAGCTCCCCATAAACATCTGAAAAGCTACCTTGCTATCATCCTTCAAATCCCTCCTTAAAACTCTCATTTGCTGCATGCCTACAAAAACTTGACAATGGATAGGCTGCGGGTGTGCTGAGAGCACAGTCTATCATGCTGTCCAGTACTGTCCCATAGTTTCCTCATAGCCCCATCTGTCTGTATCCATCTGTTGTCTCTTGTTTTACACTTAGATTGTAAGCTCTCTGGGACAGGGCCACCTTTTTTCTGTGTTTGTACAGAAACTGGCAGAGTGGGATCCTGGTCCCTGACTGGGGCTCCTATGGTAATGCAAATACACAAATAAAAGTAACCTGGTTTCCTAGACCAGTGCTTCTCAAAGCTGGTCCGCTGCTTGTTCAAGTAAAGCCCCTGACAGTCCGGGCCAGTTTGTTTACCTGCCGTGTCTGCAGGTTCGGCCGATCGTGACTCCCACTGGCTGTGGTTCACTGCTCCAGGCTAATGGGGGCTGCGGGAAGGGCAGCCAGCATATCCCTTGGCCCGCACCGCTTCCTGCAGCCCCCATTGGCCTGGGACGGCGAACCGCATCCAGTGGGAACCGCGTCCAGTGGGAGCCGCGATCGGCCAAACCTGCGGACACAGCAGGTAAACAAACAGGCCCAGATCACTGGGGGCTTTCCCTGAACAAGCAGCGGACCGGCTTTGAGAAGCACTGTCCTAGCCTACTTGTAGAAAGTGAGCACACAAATAATGTGAACACAGATGAAGCGGTATCATTTAACACTCTGAATGAATGCATGAATAAAATATTTTGCAGTATTTATGCAGTTCAGTAAAGAAGTCTAAGCTCCCTGTTCTAATTTGGATAGCCAGGCAGAGGCATGTACTAGACAAATAATACATAAGAAAAGACGTTTACATATTCATAGGTATAAAAGTTAAACACAGACTCTATTTTCTAGAAATATGGCTTTGGAAACCCTGCTCAGAGCCAGATCAGCTGCAGCAAACACAGCAGCAGACAATTAAGATTAGGTTGCTCCAGTCGTTCACTTTTAAAAACAAGAATAGAATTGAGACCCAAACATTTCAAAACAGTAAAATGATACAATAATTTGCTCTCCTTTTTCCACTGCATCACATGACTCAAGTAACAAGCAAAATGACTTTAATTATCTTAATCTTGTCCCTTGTTGGTATTTCTTTGCATTTGAGCCCATAATGTTATTGGGCAAAGTTTGCAATACATTTTGAAGACAGATGTACAAGACTGAAAAATACAGGGTCTGGGCTGAAGCAGAATGTGGACAGCACTGACTGCAGGTTCCTTGGGAGTTGTGCAGAACACTGCTGTCATTCTTACATTTTAAAGGAGGGAGGTGGGAGAAAGAATATTTTAAAACTAGACTCAAGGTTCTAAGCAAAGTACAAGGAATACTTTTACAAATGAAGCACATAGTTTTTTCCTCCCACAGCACAATTTCATTTTAAGAAGGTTGATATAACCAGAATTGCAGTGTCCACATTGAAACAACTCTATTTTGCTTCATTAGACCTTTACTGCATCTGAGTTTACTAAAAGGAGGTTCCATAAGATGGTTATTGACTGTTTTCTCTATATTCCATATGAAATTGCAGATAATATTCCATATTTCCAGAGCAGGTAGCCCTTATTTCCCCCACATTCTTTTGCTTCTTTAGGGAAAAGATCCCATTCATCACCTATGTGGGGTGCACCCTGCCTGAAAGGCAGCAGAACTACTGAACCACAGAAGAGGTAGGGAAGGCTATAGAACGCTTTGCAGGAGATCCTTACTTCTTGTGTGCCATGGAGCTGTGCTCTGTAGGTGCTTCATACATCATAGTGTAAAAGGAGGTTTTGGGGGAAGGTCAAGGAGTTTTTGAGATGGGAACCACTCCACCAGAGCCAAACACAGTGGAACATCTAGATGCAACAATAGCAAGGCCTGGAGAAATAAATGAAAGGAATGTGTGCAGGAATCAGGGTTTGGCCCTGTGATAAGCCTTCATATTATTTAATACAGCCTTTTAAAACTGGAATTGTTAAATTAAAAGGCAAAATAAATACACTAACCCCAAAATTATGTAATAAGAGGCCTTGTACACCAGATCCTTATTGGATATCATAACTTGCACTACAAGTCAAGATTGTAAAATGTCACTTATAAGTAGGATTGCCAACTCTGACTGAAGCTATTCCAGGAGATTCTCCTCTCCCCCCACCCCCCATGATGTAATGTCAATTTCTTAAAATACCCTATTAAAATCTCCTGGATTACTTTCAACAGATAACAGGAGATCAATGCCGATTCCGGGAGGCTCCAGGCCAATCCTGGAGGGTTGTCAACCCTAGTTATAAGTAGGCATGAATGGCCTAAATTCTTTTTTATTTACTTAGTTTTAAATTTCATCTAAGACTCCACACCTTTGGTCTTACTACTCCAATTGCTGAATACATATAGATTCCTCACAGTTGTGCTTTCAGAGAGCTGTGCCCTGGAGGCACCCTCCCTCATATGTTATTTGAAGACCTTATTGAAATGGCCTGGTTCCAGAGCCATTGCAGCTTGTGTTCTGTAGGACTGAATTCCATTTCCTAATGAGTTCCTCTAAATCTGCCATCAGGTGATTTTATTGACTCCAAGATCATAATTAAGCAGCAATTCACTTTCGGCAATTTTTCAGGTTTGAAGTCTGACTTCTCCTCCACTCATGGTCTTCAGCTGATATTTAAGGATCAAGAATCAAGCAGCGTGTGTGTCTGAAAGAAATATCCCTGAAGTGTGAAAAGTCCAGACGACTGCCTTGAAACTTTCCAGAGCCATTTGACACTCTAATGGTACACTAACAAACAGGAAATCAACCCATCAGTAGTTAATGCACAAGTCTGAAGTTTTAATAGCTTCCCTATTAGGGAAGGTGATGCAGCACACAGTTGCCATTAGAACAAACACATTCACTAATACATGTGGATTTATCAATTCCAGATAGCCTTCCATTTCTAAATCTAGTATTTAAAACCTCTGCTGCAATGAGTGATGCACAGACAACCTATGCATAGACCTGGATCCCCATTGACTTCAAGAGACTGTAAGTACTTCAGGACAGGGACTGCATCTTCCTATACATCTGTAAAGTACCACACACTCTTATGTTCCCGTAGAGCCCACCTCAAAAGCGTGGCATTTTTAAAGTGAAGACAGGGAAACTGTACTCACCCATTGCTTATTCTCTATCAGATTTTTAAAGATCTTTCACATATATTAAATTTGTTTTAAATTTTGTAATTTATCTATTAAAAATGGATGAGCAGGTTAGTATTAAATGAAGTCTGAAAACTTCCACCCTTCTCTAAACCTCACCCACAATTTAAACAAGCTTTATTTATGATTTCAACGAGTTCACTTTTTTCTTCCCTTTGAACTCCTTGTTCCACCTGGGATTGGCAGCAGAGGTGCCTAAATACTATAAGGAAGGCCAGTCTTACAGTAATTCTGCTCCAGTTATTGGAAGCAATATCAGAAATTTTGCAAGAAAGCCTCCTCTCCTGAGATTTCCAGCCTAGTTCTGAAGACTGGATAGAAATTTTCACATGAGTTCCTTTTCTGTTTGGATAATTGTTTGAAAATTTGGATACTTAAGTTTGAGATCTTCTTGCCACTGATATAAGTTACACCAAGACATTACTTTTGTGAAGTTTGGGGGTTTTCACTAAAACGGAGGACTTCTACTTTAAAATCTAAATAGAGCCATTTTTGCTATTACAGTACTGCTGATCCAGTTCTCTTGCTTCTTCCTCTCTAGATTTATAGAGCTCTCACATTGTGAGGAGAAATGTGTGTGCACACACAAGTGAAACATAGTTTGTGTAATCCTTTACATATTAGGTTAGGACTGTTCCCAATAATATCCTCTCATAAATAGCACCTTTTAGATGAACATCTGGAATCAGTATGGACACTACTACATTTTCCCCTTTTTAGTCCTTACATTTGTTCCATACCATTGACAGAAAGGAGGAGAATTTGGTTTTATATATTACCTTTCACTCTCAAAGTTTCTACAAAGCATTGAATTGGATATTGGTAATGCTGTTACTGTATTTATTTCAATAGTATCCATTGCTTTGTGCAGCACCAATCAAAAGATATTTACAATGTTCATTAAATTAAATTGGGCCAAATGGCCAAGGGGAAAATAGCTAATCTGCCTATCAAAAATGGGGAGAAGGAAAAGAAATGGAAGAACTAGCGTAAAACGGGAGGTTGAAAAGGTCAAGGATGAACTCACGCAAATAGAAAATCCTGACAATGTCACGTAAATACAGCTCAAGGACATCTCTGAGTTCCAAAGATGGGGTACACAAACAGAAATGGCCCTGCTGACAGCCCAATTCATATGGGGAAACAGAGCACAGAGCAGTCACAAATTGATCATAATTACCTTGAAAGAACACAGAGAAAGAGAGATGGCCACTCTAGAACCTCATGCTGGGGTTACGTTCTGCAGTCAGCGCCTAAAGTGAAAATCGCATATAGTCAAAATTACATTGAGTGTAATGGCAGGCGGAATCGCCCGCACTACAGAAACAGTATTTAAATTGTTATTTTTCTCTTTTTTTGTTTTTTTGTTGTTGTTGTTGTTTTTGCTGACCGCATAAAGCTGAAATCGCACAGGTTAAATGCGCCTAAGATGCGACAGACCTGTATTATTAAATGCTTTTCATATAACACTGCTCTACTGCCAAAATGCTTCTGAAATAAATGTAGTCAAACTTTACTAATTCTGGGTCACTGAGAACGAAAATGATGCTTAAAATTGTTGATTGGCTCTAGTTTTCAAGATATGCTGTTGGGTCAGTATATACGACCCTTGACTTGGGAATGGCGGAGGATAAGTGAGTTATAAAGGGAAGGGATCTCAAGTTAAACCAGAAATGACTAAAATACATCTTTGACTGGATCTATGACTAAATCTATGACTGGGTTTGGACAGTACTTGCTTTTTAAGCAAAACAATGAATGATGCAATCTGAAGCTGGTATTGCATCATACATGATATGAATTGCATCATGTTATTCCTAGAAGTCATGGATGATGCAATCATAACGAAGCTTACATCACTCTGCTGAACAAATTGCCCTATATCAGCTCTAGAAATCATACAGTGTCGTGCTCTCTTATTTGTCAGTGTTTGATTTTGCAAAGGGACACATTTCTGTTTAGCCAAAGTGAGCAGAGATGCCTCGTACTTGTGTGAACAGTGCAGATAACTTCTGTTATGTTTATGGTGAAGTGACTTTTGCATCACAAAAGCGCAGTATAACCACTATGGTTAAGAAAGCCTATCACTTTATTTTGGCTGCAAAATTGGAGATCAGGACAAGAGGTGGGCCCCACACATATGCTGCAACACTTGTGCAACAAGTCTTCGCCAGTGGTTGAACAGGAAAAGGAAATCTATGCTTTTTGTCGTGCCAATGATTTGGAGAGAGCCAACAGATCATACCAGCAATTGTTACTTCTGCATGGTGCCTCCAGTTGGGAAAGGTGTGTCAAAGAAGAAAAAGTGGACTGTGCATTATCCAAAAATTCCATCAGCTATCCGCCCAGTACCCCACGGAGAAGGACTGCCGGTTCCTGATGCACCAGAATCATTCTCACTTGAGTCAGACGAGGAAGAGGATGAAACTTCTGGTCCTGAACCATCAATGTCACAGGACCCACATTTTCTCCCATCCTCCTCGTCTGAACTACACCTCATAACACAAGGTGAACTGAATGACCTTGTCAGGGATTTTTTTGCCTTTTGTTTCATAATAAATTATTTATATAACCCTTTTGCTGATTTTTAAAGTGTTACATAAACAGGACAGGTGAAATATTATCATGTAAAGCAACCATAAACACATGAAAAGACCTAGGTTTACAATTTATGATTAAAACTCTACTATTTACACAATATACATAGACATAAAATGTAAAAACTTAAATATCTTAGAAACAGTAGCCAATCAGTTGTTTTAATTGTCATATTTGAATTCAGCACATCAAAATACATAATAAATAGCACATTTTATCTCTGACGCAGACGACTTCTCAAAAATTGTAGACCAATGTAATCAATATAAGCTTCATATATAGGATTACTGGTATCCAGTACAAATATGAGAGGGAAGACATTATTGAGTCCCTTGCCTCTGTTCCAAGGATTAATGGGTTCCCATGTCCCACAACTGCTGTAACCCCCCAGATCAAGTTCAAAGAAAGTCCAAATAGGAGAATTAAAGTAATCTAGCATGAAGGTGATGAAGACATGGATGACTGTGACAGGGGCCTTGTTAAAGAGAGGAAAGCATGGACTTTCCAGGTAAATAAAGGTGATAATATCTGCTCCAAAGAACTGTCTCAACATGGGCTTGAGAATTCAAAGGGATCCCCAAATGCCTAATCCATCTCATGAATGGCGTCCTTACTCCCTGAACAACAAGGGTACATAAACTAATAGAAAGAGCTTTAAAGCACTTCCCCCGACCTACAAGCATTGCTTAAATTTTATTTATCTTGAATTTCTGCCAACTCTCCCTTACTCAAATACAAATATCTATCATACATTGGGAAACAGTGTACAGTGGGCAAACCTGGCAACAAAGGAGGTGTTTTTGTAGCCTCTCACCCATAGGTGTTATAGTCAGGTCTTTGTCTGATTAGATGAAGTCTTTAAAAGGATACTACTCTTCCACAAAATACCATAAAGAATTCTACTTTTAAAAAAAGGCATACTCTGAATCTCTGCAGGTTATATATTGTCTCATAGGGATCCGGTATTCATTTCTCTCTCTTTTTTCAGCGTGAAAATTTACAGGCCATGTTGCAAAACATCCATTCCTGCTTTGGTGTATTATACCAGCACCCGAACAAAGTCAGAGCCTGAAGCAACAGAAAAGGAGGATTTCAGTGATTGGTGGGTGTGTCAACCACATTCATCCGGAGCTTGTAGCATATGTTGCTGTTTTCAAAATTGTAGATGGCAATCTATTACCAACTCACCCAGGATTCTTCCAGGAGCTTAATCTTTGGTGGTGATTTGGGCTGACTACACACAGTCTAGGCCAGGGGTCGGCAACGTTCGGCACGCGGCTCGCAAGGGTAAGCACCCTGGCGGGCCGGGCCAGTTTATTTACCTGCTGATGCGGCAGGTTCGGCCGATTGCGGCCCCCCACTCACCACGGTTCGCCGTCCCGGGCCAATGGGGGTGGCGAGAAATGGTGCGGGCAAGGGATGTGCTGGCTGTGGCTTCCCGCTGCCCCCATTGGCCCGAGATGGCGAACCGTGGCCAGTGGGGGCCGCAATCGGCTGAACCTGCTGTGTCAGCAGGTAAATAAACTGGCCCGCCCCGCCAGGGTGCTTACTCTGGCGAGCCGAGTGCCAAACGTTGCCGACCCCTGGTCTAGGTCTTCTTTCAAACCTTTAGTTAATAGCAAAGGGTAATCATATATTCATTTCCCTGATTATAAGCTATCTGTAACAGTCACTGTGTGTCTTTCCCTACAGTGATGGGAGAGCTTAGCGGGATGAGATGGATTCACTGTCCGGACCTTTGCTCCTCAGGCTGATCTTTCTGCCTCCGCCTCACTCAGCTCCCCCGTTAACTATTTATAACTTTGCTATGACAGTTGTTAGGAGAGATTTCCCGCTAGTGCCAAGCTTTAACGTTTCATTCAAACAAGCAATGAGCAACTAGAGCAACTGCTAAAATATTTGTTAACCCTTACCTAACCACTTGAGAGAGAGAAAGAAAGAATATTCAATTTTACTATTAATGTGGTAGAGTAGGTAAAAACACTCAGTGCAGCAGTCAGCGTGGCAGAGCAAGTCACATGCACTCAAAGAGTTAACACTCAGCTCTGCAAGCAGCAAGGTCAGTTACACTCACGTTGTTCCAGAGGAGGGAGCATTCTCTCTGCTCCTGCTACACAATCACATTTTAAATTGCAAGCTTTAGTTAAGCAAATCTTTGTTGAGCATGTGGACACTTGTCCTTATGAATGCAGAGGAAGGAGCAGGCAGTGTACTAAAAATGTTGCTAGTGTCAAAAATGCTCCAGGGCATGGTTGTAGGATCCCAGGCTACCGGTATGTATAAGTGAAGCTACTTGACTGTATAGAGATTCCTAGTCTCCATAGATAATAAAGGTATTACCACAGTAAGCTGCTACCAGATCTTGTCTCTTTTCTTTGACAAACATTTAAGGCACATCTACAACAAGACATCTATGTTAACTTTGTCATGCAGGGATTTAAATAAGATTGGTTGATCTTGCTGAACCCTGTCTGGGGGTTGATGGGAATTGTTGTATATTATTTCCTGGATTCAGTCAGGAATCAAGAGAAAACTTTTATCTTCTGTGATCTATTGGGGTCTGATTTACATTCAGACAGAACCAAGTAGGAATACATTCCAAATACAGTACCAAGTGGAAGGATTTCCACCCATTCAAAACACTCCTTGAAGCTCAGGACTGATAGGGTTGAAGCTCAACTGACCCTGGTTCAGCATAATAGATAACAAAACATACACAGACATTCTCATGCCGCTTCTCAGATTCTACCTTGGGTGGAAACTCCCTCAACCACCTTAACTTCTGTAGATCTGTACGGCCTTCCGTCCCACCCTTCAGAAAAAACAAAAAACTTTCAATGTGGGACCTTGCCTCCAATATGGTTTTTTGGCGTTCCATCCATCTTTTCCCACACCACCCACAATCTGGCAAGCCATGGCCCAGGCCCAGGATGGAAGCAGTTTATGAAAATTTCCATTTGCTTTAAGGACAGGTTTCAGCTTTCCCCAACTTTATTTAAACATCTGTTTTTAATTATGTCAACATGACAATGGATGTCATACCACAGAACTCACAAAGTGTAATAAAGACAGGAAACAAGGTTTGAGCTCTGAAGGCAGCAGTGAATGTGCCTTTTAAACCTTTAATCCAACAAGCCCAATTTATGGTTCCAGCTCTGAATGATGCAGTGGCAAGGATAAGTCAGGCTGGAAAGAGTGTTCAGACAGAGAGACAGACAATACTATTGTGTTCTGTGGCTGTTCTATGACAAGGACGGTATGAACCATTTGATTGCAAAACGACTCCATGGCCAGCATGTTTGTGGTTAGACAGTCTCCTGGGACCAGCCTTCACATTTTCATTCTTATCCAGGTCATGAGAGACTGAGATCTAAGCATTCATCAAAAGGGACAAGCTTTGTAGCACCTGGACATTGACACTGACAGAAATTCATGAGTGCATTTAATTCTTAGCGGGAAAGTACATTGGCAAGAGTTACATGTAGAAAATACAAAAGCAACAGGACAAACTCACCCCTAGAGTACTCCATTCAGTGAATATGGCCCACTGAATCAGACATTGCTTCAGTGATAGTTTTGACCTCAATTGGTTTTTCCTTAGTTTGCTTTAAATCAGGACAACTGAGTTCCTTACTCTTGGAATTTTCAGTTCAAAGGTACTTCATTATTCTCCTGAAGTTTTATCATATCTGTGTGGTAGCGATGACACTTATGCAATGCAAATGTGGTTCATAGCAATCTTACTGACTGCATAAGGCTTAGATATACAAGTGTTGGTTATGATCAGAAAAGTGACTAATACTTATATTATAGAAGTGCCCAAAGGGCATCGTCTGGCTGCATATCCCCCCTTGTACTGGATGCTCTACAGGCATCGAAGAGAGACCCCTGTTCTGAGACAATCTAAGACAAGCAGTCTAAGAGTAGGAAATGTGGATACAACATACAAACAAAGAAATAAGGCATTGGCATGGATTTGTTAGTTACATGTCGTGTAAGGTTATGTTTTGTTTTTTCATTGTGGTTACAGACAGGGAGAAAGGGAGTACAAAGGAAAAGAAAGTAGTCGCAGCTTGTCACTTGTCTATAACCATGATCTGCAGGTTGGGTTTGGCAGGCAACATGGCAGGGGTGAGGTATTTAAAGGAAGAGAAGATTCAGATTTTATCAGGGAAATTCTCCCCCCGCTGCATAAGGGCAGCATGGGAGAAAGCAGAGGGGTGTTTAAGGAAGAAGCTGACTGGTGGACAGTAAAAGCTGAAAATACTGACAGAGCAGTGATGGGGGCCAACATTATAATCAATCAGCTAGGCAGGGTAGAGCTAAATTATGAAAAGACTTAAAAGGCAAAGACAAGACTGTAAAAATGTTGCCTTCTTTCTCAGTGTTTCTTCTCATCATGCTTTTATTCCTATTAGCACTGCAGAGTTAAGGTTATAAGAAAATGAAGTGAGGCGTCTGGTCTGTCAACAAAATTTCCTGCTAAATTCCATTACAGAACCTTTAAGACTGGTGGTCAACTGTAAGTAGTTGCCATCATTGCCATAGCACCCTCTGGTGTCAGATCAGGACAGTGCAGGGATCTTTACTTCTGGTGCCCTCTGTTGATTTTAGTTCTGCTGCTGTCAGTGTCTTCAACATCCTAGACCTCTGGCCAGGTCACCGTCCAGTGCTGGCCCTTTCTGGGGTAACCAAAAAACTCCAACCCCTCCCCCAAAGTCCTAGTGACCCCATAGAAGGCCTTCATGGTTTATCTGGGCTCAATAATCTTTGCCCCTTTCCTGAGGGTTACATGGCTGTAAGGGGATGGTGGAGGACCCCAGGCCTGCCCTCTCCTCAGAGTTCCAGCCCAAGGCCCTTGCAATTAGCAGCTAGAGTTTGTTTCTTCCGATCCATCTCTGATTCCCTGGGCTGCTTCCTACCTTTGTCTGCTTGCACACATCTATTGTGGAGCTGTGCTCTCCAGTCCAATCTTCCTGGAGTTTCATCTCTCTGTACAGCATTGCCCAGGCTCTTGCTGAGGACTTTCTCAGGGTGTCTCTTAGCATCTCTGGCAGCTACCCTCTCCCTTCAGGGCCAGTCTCAGGATATAAGCTCCCTACTGCTGTTTTCCTCTCTCAGTTCTCCTCCACTGGCCCTGCAGTCCTTCCTTTAAAAGTACCCTACTAATCTGGTTCTCCGTTCTTGGAGCTAATCCTTAATTAGCTGTCTCTCATTCAGATGCCTCCAAGATGGGCTAGTCAGGCCCTCAGTCTCCCCATTAACCCTTTGTCAATGTGGGACATATGCCCCAGCACAAGATGTAATGGGCAAAAAAGGCTGTACTTGACCGTCAGAGCCAAGTGGTGTTTGCAGGGCTGGCAGTTAGAAAAGTCACCTTTTCACTAGTAAAGTGAGAATACTACCTATGGAGGTCACTGTGAGAGAATAAGTAGGGAATCCCATAATGGCATTTCCCTGACAGGGCCACCCAGAGTGGGGGGCAAGTGGGGCAATTTGCCCCAGGCCCCGCAGGGACCCCGCGAGCTCTGGGCGAGAATACCTTCCCTGGCTACTCACCCGGCGGCGGTCCAGGTCTTCGGCGGCACTTTGGCAGCGGGCCCTTCAGTTGCTCCGGGTCTTCACCGGCATTTCGGTGGCAGGTCCTTCAGTGCTGCCGAAGATGCGGAGCGAGCGAAGGGCCCGCCACCGCAGACTCGGAGCGCCGCCCGGTGAGTACAAGCGCTGCAGTCGGTGGTGCCTTTTTTTATGTCCGCTCCCCCACTTTGCCCCAGATCCCCTGAATCCTGTGGGTGGCCCTGTTCCCTGAACTCACTGAGAGGACTACATTAGATTTTGTTATTGGTCCTGCCACTTCTATTAAAAATGGCAATTTGTTTCCATTTTTTTTCCGGCTTATTAATGCTGGGCACATCAGTACATACCTCAGTGTGATTACAGTTGAAATAGCAGAGTGCAATGTCCCGGAGAATCTCTCTTCCAGATACTGTCCTTGGAGAATCCATCCAAGCATTGAAACAGGGGGACCCTGTACATGCCAGGACAGGATTTTGGGAGCTTAGTCAGTGCTGTGTGAATGCCCAGAGAGCCCTGACAAACAACCAAGCTAATAGTTATGCACCTCCCTATTGCAATTCAGTGCCTTGATATAAATGGCTCCTTGACAACTTATAATACATAACCTTCACATCATTACACAATGCACAGCACAGGAAACTGCTGTAAGTGCCATTAGGATTTTCTCTCACCTGTGAGTAGGTGGCAATGATTCTGAACAGCACTGTTCAGGTGATATTAAGGCCTGTCAGTACTCTGTTTTATGCAGATCTATTAAGCGGTAGTGCTATGGTATAATCCAGCTATTGAAAATATCAGCAGTAGCACATAGCAGTGCTGTAATGCAAGATTGGATACTCAACGAAAGACATGTTCACTTAGGCCATTGTAGAATGTTTTTCAATAGGAGTTGCTGGCCATTAAAACTAAGAAGTTAATGATTAGCACCTGCAAGTTGAGGGCCATCTGAAAAAAGTTTGATTCAGCCTCCACTATCCCACTTTGAGAAGCTTCTGTTTACTTCATTTAAATGACCTTGTGCCTGTGATGGATCTAACCAAGATTTAGGTGCTGCTCATAGATGTAGTGGTGTGTATCTCCTTCTCAGTGACTCCAGGGTTAGGAAGGAAAAGTGTGCTAAATGACTATGGCTATGCTCTCTGTCTGGCTACCAGATGGCAGATAACACTCAGCAGCCAAGAGGGTGGACTGAGCCTTTTACATTTGAACTTTAACTAATTATTAGCACTAACAGAAATTCAGCTCTTCTCTCCCAACAATTCAGATTAAACACAGCTGAATTCTCTGTGTAACTAATGTGACTCACCTGGTAGACAGGGCTTCCCCCTGGTGCAGGCAGAATTCTCTAGAATTAGGAGTAGTGAAACCTAGTGGCAAATAGTAAAATGAACCCAGTGGATAATCAGTTCTTGTTTGAGCAGGTCAAAGGATTTGTTGGGTACTTTAGGCATCTCTGTTTTTGTTGTGGGTAGAGATGAATAATTAAAGGCTATAGGGGCTGGAAGTGTACTGCACACTACTGCATATTGAGAACCAACCACTATGTGTACCCCATTAAAATTCTGCTTAAATTATTGGCAGCATTACATTACCAGTAATAACAAACTGATCTGCATCCTACTGGGTCATTTGTTCCTTCCTACTCCTGCTTACTAATTAATTTTGGCTGCAGTCATCTGCATTAGGGGAGGTGCTGGAGGCATACAGTTGCTGTGATATATTCAAGTGATACATCAAAGGAGGTTACTGAACTATTAGCCTTGAAGAAAGGATCTTTGGCAAGATTATTAACATTCATGCTTCTTTGCCCAGGGTTCCTTTTTGATATTGCCAATCGCCTTTTCTTTGGATGTATATGTAGATCCCCCTAGCTTGCCTATTTGTCCTGGCAAACGGGTAACATTCTACCAGATAAAGAGGTGGCAAGAATCTAGTATTGCTTACTTGGTTCTGGTGATATGAAGCTAATACTTTATTGCATTTATCTTGTATGAGCTTTGCCTTGTAGAATTTCTCTCTGGGGGTAGCTGCCTGTTTGCATCACCATGAAAGCAGTTTTGCATTACAGAACTTTAAAAGCACGTTTTATCTTCTCCATTCACCTCCCTCCCCCCGCCCCCAATCTAATTTCAAATGCTGATCTGGATACTAGTATTATTTAGAAACTTGGCTCTAATGTACACTTCTCACCATCACTAGATAATGGGACAGTGATTTTGCTTTGGATTGAGCAAACTCAATTTTTACAGTTATTTTTTAGGTGTAATATTTTTATTTGGTTATGTTAACTTGAAAAAGATCAGATTTTTGTTTCTTATCTCTTCAAATGTTTAAAAGTTAGCATAATTTAAACATAAATGAACAGCAGCAGAGAGCATTTTCTGCACAATTCAATGTTGAAAGAAACACCAGAAACTAAGAAGAGGATTTGAAAGTGAATAATCAATTGTCTGTCAAAATCCCCAGTTAAGAACCATACAGAGGATATAAACAGATAGGGTTTTGAGGTTGAGTACTGTAGCAATCCAGAATTGGTGGACTCTAAGATGTCAAAGTTTAGGAACTGAAAGATTCAATATACAAGCTAACTAAAATGTGAAGAAAGGGTATAGGGAACTAAGGAAAGTCTCAAGAAGGTGTGAATTAAAACAACATGGGCTATGTTATGTCCTGGTTTGGCTTCAAAGAGTTAGAGTTGATCCTTTCCTGAGTTACAGAGAATAGAATAGTTAAAGCCCTATATGTGCAGAATCCCTGGAGTATTACAGAGTAAAAATATCTTGATCCGGAACTCTCTAGCTTTAACTGGTAACTGGAAAAAAGAGTTGAAGGTAAAAGTAAAGATCAAGTGAAACATGTAGCATTGCTTCGAGACATTTGCTTTTATTAACAAAGGATACAAATGTGTCAAGAGAAAAATCTTAAACCCAGGAGCCAGAGGTTACATTATTATGCTGAACATCATGAAAATATCAGCTTGAGAAAGTGCTAGTTAGTAGGTATACTCAGGAATTTTTGACTTTTTTTTTTTAATTGGAAAAAGCCATATTGTTGAAATCAATGGGTCAGTTTTGACAAGTTTCTCATTTTGAAAAAACTGAAAAATGTTTCAAAGTTATCTGTCTCCTTTCAACATTTTCTAAATGAAAAGTTCTGTTTTTAAGTACAAAATAACTTTATTTCCAGATTAATTTATTCTATTTTTTTTTTTTAAAAAGTCAAATTTTTTCAATTGACTTAAACAGAAGTTGTTTTTGGTTCATAAGTTTTTGACTTGTATTCCAATTCAGGACAGGGGAAAACAAACAAACAAACAAACAAACAAACAAACAAACAAACAAACAAAACCCAACCAACCAACCCACCCACCCACCAATCCCCCACACTTTCATGAGTCTGGAAAACCATTCTTTACCCACTCTACTGGATAGTATATACTCAGAGACAACCTATTCACCTCTCCAATATGGACTTTTCTTGACTTGGGCCTATTCCAGCTGCTTGGATTATCTTCTACACACCTGAAACCACAGAATTTTAAGTGAACTAAGCATCTTTTTTTACATTTTTGCCTTGTGTATTATCTGTAATAGAACCTAGGACTCTGGAGTCTCATGATCCAGCACTAGATGGTGTGCTACAGTGGAGGAAGAATCTACCTTTGGGAAACCTCAATAAAAAGTTCACATAGTTCAAGGTAAATCTAAAACCATACAGAAGTGCTCATATTTCCTTTGTTAAGAGTTAAGGCCATTGATTTGGTTGAGCAGATAAAGGGATGCAAAGAAATTTTAAACTTTTCGCAAATTGTCTAAAGAGTCATTTTTAAGGCTTTGTATCAGAGTACCTGTTCAATTTTCCTCAAGATTGAACTTATACTAGTTTCAAATGAAGCAAACTTTGAGGATTTGGGGTTTAGACTAACAAAGGGATTCAGAAGTCAACCTTACGCTGGGATCCTACTTATAACCTAAAAAGTAAGGCAAATCTCAGTCTCTCTCTAATTAGTAAGAGCAATGGAAAAAACAGAGTAAGAGAAATTCAGATTGTATATTGGCCTTAAATTCCTACTCAGCACTCATCCTCAAGGTAAAGGATAACTGAATACATTTGGGCCTCAGCTGACAAATTTTCATGAAAATTTGAGCCAGGAACCAAGCCTGAGGTAGAGCTTTTGATGCCCTCATAACTGAGGAAGTACGGCCCAGGTCACTCCTGAGCATGGGACAAATCACTACCGCAACCTTGGTCAGGTATAACAAAACAAAACAAAACGGTTTTATTTGGCTGTTGCCCCATTCAGATAGGACATCACCTGCTGCTATTATACCCAGCAGCAACAAGCAAGGCACTAGAAGCAAGTCTCCACAAGTTCCACATTAGGCCTCCCTTCCCTGACCTGTGCTTTTCTGTTTTAACCCCTGTCTCAAAGCTTGACACTTACTACATGTGTAGTGGGGCGGGGCTGATTGAGTCCACAACATCTTATTAACCCTATCATGGTGAGTGTGGGATTTGTGTACCCCGCCTCACAGGAAGTCTCTGACAACTGATGAGCCTCGGAAGGCTTCCATGTTCTGCTATATCTATCCTCCTGTTAGGCAGTTTTGGCAGTGCCATGACTGGCTTTTGAAGTCTGCTGGTGCAGGGCTTAGGAGCCCACCACACTCACTGTGGGCCCTGCACAGTGCCTTGAACGGGAACCTCAGATGGCTCCTCAAACTGAGCTCTCAATGACTGCCTCAGTAAAAAGGTTTGAAGTCCCAACTGCCAGTGTCAGTGAGCTCAAGGAGTGTAACTATAGCCGACTTCATATCTGTTGCGGTGGTGTGTATCTCCTAAATAGAGAAGGCAAGGAGGGTGGGTGTCTGACTCAGGAAATAACTGAGCAGGAAACACACCTATTACTATCTTTCTTCAGGTTGGCCATCACCAGCATGAACCCAAGAGGGGCCCTAAGGTAAATATTTCAAGAATATACCTACTACTCTGGACACAGAAAACTAGACTCACTTTAAAACTTTCAAAAAGTTACCCATTTACAACAAATACTACCCCAAATCCATGTAATACATACAACATATGCAGTGTTGATATTAGAGAGACAAGGATGGAGGTAATATCTTTTATTGGACCAATGTTGGTTGATGAGAGAAAAGCTTGCGAGCTTACGCAGAGCTCTTCTTCAGCTCCAGGAAAGGTACTAAGAATGTCCCAGCTAAATAGAATCTGTTTTGTTCTTATATCTGTTTACCTACTAATCTGTTTTGTTCTTGTATTTAGCTGGGACACTCAGTCTCTTCTGGACTGGAAAAGTAGAGCTCTGTGTAGTTTGAAAGCTTGTCTCTCTCACCAACAGAAGTGAGTCTAATAGACGATACTACCTCACCCACCTTGTCTCTCTACGTACAACATAGTCAGACTCAGGCACAGCAGTGACATTTCTCATGTCCACCTTGGAAAGTGGTCAAAAACAAACTGAGACAGTTAAGTCTCGCATCTCCCTTATATAGACAGACTCCAAACATTCAGTTCGGCAAAGTGGTACTCATGTGCCCCTAAGATCACAGCCTACCAGAAGTTTCCAGTAGACTGCAGTTCAGGCAGGAGTGAAATCAGAATTTTCTTAAGGAGGAGACCCAGGGAGAGTTCCCCTCTCCAGGAGGGTGCCTATCTTGGGGCAGAAAAGATGGTGGGGCATACGGTGCCCTACAGGTATGGCTCAGTTTGGCACACAGCTTACAGAGGACAGAGTCAGCTGCAGGCAGGTTTGAGGGGCTGTAGTCCAGTTTGTGGGGCTGCAGCCAAGGAAGGAAGCACTGGGATGTGCCCATATTGAGCTCCCAGTGCCAGGGCAGGGCAAACCAGTGACCATGAGGGGGGAGGGTATCATGCAGTCCCCCACTCCCCATGGAAAACCCTGCAATTTGGGCTACAGCCTCACTAGGGCAGGGGGTTTTGGAAAGTGCCAAGGCCTCCCCTCCCAGCCTGCAATGCCAGGACTCCTGCAGAGGTTTCCCCATTGGTTGTAGATGCAGGTACCCTGGCCTGTTACCTGCTGTGTTGGCAGTGGACCCCCGGATGTGGGGCCACCCATGCTGCTGTCTCAGACATGGCTGGGAGATGAGGTGGCAGCTGCTGGGTCTCCGCTCAGCCAGCCAAAGGGGTGGAGGCTGGGCTCCCTGCCCCCCCCATTGCACCTCTGAGTTCAGGCACCTTGTACCCCATGAGTGGGAATATGTAGAGCTGTTGAAGAAGAGCTGTTTCAAAGTAAAGTGTTTTTTCAAAAATTTCCAGGAGACAATCTTTCTTAGAGGAGCATTGGTTTAAAAAAAAAAAAGCAGCAAACAGTAGACCTCTGTTTAGGGACGAGGATGTAGTAGGCACAGGGGAGGCATTACACTTTAACTGATTAAAAAATTCAATTTAGCAGCTTTTTAATTTGGTCAAATATATTGATAGATATCAAGTGCTATTAAGTTGCAGTTTTGAGCTTGGAGTGAAATTTAGTGGTCAAATGTTAATGCTATTGTTATAGTGTGTGAATTGTGCAGCCAGAAGAGACAGATGCTGGTGTGTACCATGAAAAGGATGTAAAACAGTCTTGAAACAAGTGTTTCTACTCGTTTTACCCTGTACAACAAATGTGCAACCACTAAAGCTAGTCACCAAGAAAATGAGATATTATGAAACTCATTGAACACTCTACCAGTTTTCACAGTGTATTAGAAAGTTATTTAGCACAGGTGGTTTTGTAATGATGCATTGAGAAAATTCATAGTGTTTAGTGACTCATATACATCAACCTGTGGATGGACAAATGTTCTTATCCTGGGCCATAATATAAAACATACTGGCCAGCTGTGTGGATTCAGATCATAGCTAGTAAAAGAGCTGATCTTTCTAAGATAAATATGGATTAGCTCTAGCACTTTTGTTACATGTTCACTAGACTTAACCTTTCATTTCCTCTTTGCAATCAGCATTACGCAACATTTAAATAATGATGCAACTTCCTGAACAAATGGATTATCCTGAAACACACTGGAAAGGACAAATATAGCTCCTTAGCGTGTATGTAGGATGGCACTTTCATTTCTTTTGGTACATGTAGGATCCTCCTTTTTTATTCTTCTCTGAATTACCGCTATGCTTTTACCTTGCAACCTGTTCCATCCCAATTTAAATGCAACATATTTATTATAATAATTCTTTTTCCATGAGTTAAGATGGCTCAGAGCAATGGCAATGAGCAGGGAATTGGGTCAAAGGAATTGGAGAATTGTGCTTTCTCCCATTTTTTCCCCATAAGACCCACTTTCCCTGTAAACAGTAGACCTCTGTTTAGGGAAGAGGATAAAGAAAAACAGCCAGTCCCAAAGGTTAACTTCTGCTTGGTGGGGAGTTGGGGAAAATGATGAAAAGTTTCTGGTTCCACAAGTTCTCCTACTGGAGAGCAGGGAGAAGCAGCTGCTGTCTAGAGAGGCAGAAGGAGGTGAAGAGGCACCAACCAGGGCTAAAGGTGGTGCAGGAAGGGGGAACTATAAAGTATAGGGCCAATGAGAACCCCCAAAATATTCTGCAACAAACTCGCTTCTCTTTTTATGGGATACAGAACTCTTCATATCTATGTCACTAGTTTGAAGCAAGCCCAACTGGGTAGTGACCTAGCCTTGTTATCAAATAGCCCCAGAATGATAGCCTATGTGAACCGTGTTGGTGGTTTTAGTTTAATTCCTAGTGGGCATTTAACTACTTTAATAAAACCACCCCCCCACACACCACAATTCATATCCACACCTACCCACACAGTCTGTGTCAGTGCATTATAGGAAAGTCTAGGGTCTATAGAGTGCCCAGAGAACATGCAACACCAGTAACACATAGGACAATACACTATGAGGATCTATCTCACTGGAGATGGGAGAAAGATAGACTGGCCACACCAATTACACAAACATGGTTAGGAGATTCTTCCTACAAGTAAATACATACAATAAAAACACCCCCTCACCCACACTTGTGAACTAAACTGGTCACAAAAAGACAATCATGTTTAATCTCAGTCCACTGAGGGAATACTTGCAATGTTGAGTGGTATCACAAACCATGTTTAGAGCCAGCTGTGTCACTAACTGGTTACAAACTCAGGTAAAAATAGCAATGTAGACAAGGTCTTAGAAAAGAGGCACACTGGTGAAGCACAGTGGAGAATCTTGTATTCTCCAGTGTGCTTGCATTCTTGGAGAATCTTGCATTCTCCAGCTCTATGGATAAATGGAGGGACTTTGGTCTCCAGGAATGTCACTCCAGCACTAGCCCTAAACTGACTTAAATGTAAAAATCAATAAAATTTGTCCCTCCCTGAGTGTTCCTCTCCATCCTCAAGTTGCAGATCCCCACGCCAGTGCCTGCTTTGAGCTATGATTGATGAATATGTTTAAAATACAAAAATGTAATCTTTTCCCTTTGCCCTATCACTTCCAGCTGCAGATTTCCACCCTATCTCTGGTTTGAATTATGATTTAATAAATATACTTAAAATTGAAATCATCTTTGCCTTTTGTCCTTCCCCACGCTACAGATTCCCACACCAATCCCTCCTTCAAGCAACAATTAATGCATAATTTATGTCTGAAATAAAAATCATCTCCTCCTGCCTTAGCTTTCCAGATGCAGATTCCCACTGCCATCCCTGCTTTGAACCATGATTAATACATATGTTTAAAATAAAAATCTCTGCCCTCTGCTCCCCAGCTGCAGAATTCCATTCCTATCTTATCCTCCATTTCCAGCCTCACAAGTGATCCCAGTGCTAGTTCCAAATTGACTAAACACCTCCCCTTGAAGGCACTAATGGGTTGTAACTGAAGGCTTCAGAGCTCACTCACCTTTGTGTACAGCCAGACCAGCCCCAGCAGGGTAATATCAGCAGTCTCTCTTTGTCACACCTGGCAGAAGAAATAAGGAAAGTTAATGCACAAAAGAACCAGCTGGATGGGAGCCCAGCAGTGTAAACCCAGAGTTTTGCTGGTTATCTTATTGGGACTTGTTTCAATAACTGGCAACAATTTGCTCGAGCTCTATCCTACTGATGACTGTGTGAAACCCTACAGTTTGTACTTCTAATTAGTTAATAGGGCTTTCAGGACTGAGTCAAATGCTCTATTAGTATTTAATTAAAGTCCATTTAATTACGGGTAGTTCTACCTAGTTGTCATTTGATCAGAGAAAAACAAATTTGTTGTGTTATTATAACTTTTATTCAAGAGCATAAAACTGTAAGGTTAACTACATTCCTGTGCATCCCTAAAATACTAAACAATATGAAAATTAGATTGGAAGTACAGTGTAAATCAAGGAGTTAACAGTTATAAAAATTAGGAGTGGTTAACTAAAAGAGAACAATTTAAAATCAACAATTTGTCAAATTATTACATGAGTACAATCAGTAATCAAGTCACAAAGTTAATATAAGACCAATGATTGAATGGTTTACTTAGTCTTTCTGTCTCTATGCAGTTTACTTAGTAACTTATACTTTCCCCTGTGGAAGCAATGGGTTAAGATTTGACTATAGATCCTATGTAATCTTTAGAGATCTATAGTAAGGTTTTGTCATGGTTGGGTCATGGACAGCCCAGCCTAGTGGGTGGAGCCAGAGACCCAGAACTAAGGACCAACCACCAGAAGCAAAGGAGCAGGGTTTGTCATAGCACCTGCCTGAAGATCCAGCTAGTTGCACTGGTGTCTCATCCAGGCTTAAGTAGTGCGCTGAACCAATCAGGGATCCTGGGAGCACTGCCAATCAGGACCTTTGTGGGCAGCATAGCCTGTGCTTAGGCCCACAAGGCTCACAGGCCATCAATCACTGTTCTACCAGAGGTTTCTGGTGATAACATGGATGAAACAGTTGCTCGAGGACCAGCAGACACAGGTTCTAGACCCATGGATACTCACCTCATGCTCTAGCAACCCTGCTGTTGCTGGATTGGGTTTGTTGGGGCAGATCTTGTTGAAGTTCTCCATCAGGTCTAGAGTCTGTATATAACTGGTAGGTTCCTAAGACTGTTCTTCAGAGCCATAACCTTTCCAATTCACAAGGTACCATAACTTGCCTTGCCTCACCTTAATGTCCCGGATGGCATGGACTAAGTATTCCTTGTGGACCTGAACAGGTGGAGGAGATGACTGCAGCTGGTCAGGGAATTGTTTTTTTGTGAATAGTTTAAAAAATGAGAGGTGAAAGATGGGTTGTATTTTGAGAGACTTAGGTAAGTGGAGCTTGACAGTTACAGGGCTAATTTGTTGGCAACTTTGGTTTGGCCCAACATATTGATGGTCCAGTTTGTGACTTTTGACAGCCTGCCCATGTGGAGGCTCTTGATGGGTAGCCATACCTTCCAACCCAGAGTAAAGGCCAGACCCTCTTGTCTTTGGCAGTCTGTGTGTTGCTTAAAGGCCTCTTTCGTATCCTTGAGGTGACCCTTTAGCTCTGGTGGCTTTGCCAAATCAAATCGGGAGCTGCAGGATTTTGAGAGACCATTGATAGTGCGATGTGGAAATGGAGATGAAACTAGCAAAGACGGGGCTTTGGCCAATAAAAGCATAGTTAGTGTTGTTATATGCAAACTCAGCATAGGGAAAAGAGGGCAGACCAGTTTTCTTGGTGCTACTTGATAAAAAATGACCATCTGTCTGGGGATGGCACACTGATGAAACAAAGAGGAGGATATTTAGCAGCTGGAGGAGCATGTGCCACCAACATGAGACAAAGTGTGGGCCTTGAGCCAATGTGATGCAATCAGGGAGCCTGTTGAGGTGGAAGACATGCATGAATAGCTGGATGGTCACCTTGGCAGAGGGTAGTTGGGCACAAGGAATAAAACATGTCATCTTGGTTAGCTGGTCCACTACAGGGAGTACTATAGATTGACTATTTGATTCATGGAGTTCTACAATGAAGTTTGTGGTAATAGATGCCCACATCCTGGGGTTTCCAAGGACATGAAGGTGCCAAGAGGCTTCGTTCATGGGGCCTTGATGCGGGTGCACAAGTCACAGGAATTGATGGAGGCTTGGATCTCCGTATTCTTCAATGTCTCCAGTTATGCTTAAGTCTTGCTGAATCTTGGGAACAACATTAAAAAAACCTCAGAAATTTGTGAATTTTGTTTTTCCCTGGTTAAAATAAAAATAATCAACTGAAGTAGCATGGTTCTAAATCAATTTATTTGTAATCTCTTTACCACGAATACACTTGGTCTTGCGTGGGTATATAAATACTCTTTAAATGAAGATGGTACTAGCAGGCCTGACATCTGATGTGCATATAATTCTAATTTTAGTCTCTGTATTTTAGAAAAGGGATCAGCTTTTAATTTCTTAAAGCAAAATCTGGATAAAGTACAAACTCTGAGTTCCAATTTCCAGCTTTTTAAGAGTTCCCTCAGTTCCCTTTATAACTTCCACATTCTCACTCTGTATTTCTAGAAACCTCCAATTTTTGAATTTTCCTCTAGTCCCAAACTTGGGATGTTTTATTATCCCTGAATTTAAATGAGTTGAATTCAACTGGTGATTTTGCTTGGATACTAACCGGTCCCCTACAGTCTTCTTGCTCAACTTCCCTTGTTTTACCAACAATTGTGAAGAAAATATTCTCAGATTTTACTTATGCTTAAGTAATGCAAATCTTTAAACAGGCATGGAGCTATTTAACTCATTTCCAAATAATTTTAGGCTAACATAAACACATAAACTTGCTCTCTAACCAAATAAAAGAATCTTAAATTGATAACAAAGGTTACATTTTCACTAAAGCAATGTTCTACAGCCCCATCTGATGAGAGTGAGCAGTGTGCATTGAGAATCAAGTTTCCATGATTCAGTATGGTTCTTAAGCATGCCCATAACTTTAAGCACAAGTAGTCCCATTCACTTAAGTGGAACTAGTTGTGCTTCAAATTACACAGGCACCTAAGTATCTTCCTGAACAAAGGCCTGCCCTAAATGATGGGAATTACTATAAAGGCTTTGGAAAACTGGGGCTCAATTCTGCCCTTAGTTAGATAGCTGCAACCTCTTATTGAATTCATCCATGTAAATGAGGGCAGAACTTGTAGCCTTTGGACCTCAATGTACATCACTCAGTGATATTAAATATGAGAGGGACAGAGAGACAGAGTTGACTGAGACATGATGGTGTGGCATAAAGGTTGTATTGTCATGAATTCTGAATAGTCACATTACTCACACAAGGTGAAGGCATGAGTGAGTTATTCAAGTCACTCTGAATGAGAATCAATAAAACCTTTATACATCACTCCTTCGTGTATTTTGTCTGTCATGTTTCAGAGAAAAACTATTTTAGAAAGTTTTAAAGAGTAATGATTTTTTTCTATCCCTCTACCGGTAACCCCTGCATTCTATTCCTGACTCTGAATAGTCCCAGCAGTTCTCTGCCTCTGTTTCCCCATCTGTAAAATTGCATTAATGATACAGACCTCCTTTGTAAAGCACTTTGAGATCTACTAATGGAAAGTCCTATATAAGAGCTAGGTATTGTTTATTGTTATTAAAGATTTGATATCCAGAGACTTGCCAGGGCTAGAAACAAATGCTGTATCTCAGGTGTTTGTAATCCCAATTGGCCCTGGGATATTTGACCTTAAATATGGTAGTGGGCTAACTGTTGAGCTGAGTACTGACTACTAGTTTTAGGTGGAATTTCCACATTTGGGATGAAGCATTTTTATGGCATGTCGTTGCTGTTTTGTTTTGTTAAATAATGTAGCCTGTTTGAAAGCGGCTCAGAGTTTTGGAATATTAGAAGTTATTCTGACAGCGACAGATTAGTGGCCCAGTTTTTCAAAAGCAACTAGTGATTTGGGTGCCTAACTTGAAACACCCTAAAAGGCTCTGATTTTCAGAGTTCAACACTGTCTGAAAATCACACTCCCTTACAGTATCTCAAATCTGGCACCCCAAAATTGAGATACTCAAAATCACTAGCTCCTTTTGAAAATACTGGCCATTGTGGTCCCAGTGTTAATGCAGTGCTCCTTGGATGTAGTGGTCCAGTCACATATTAGTCTAGGAGGAAATGCAAACCCAGGCCTGTCTAGGATTATCCACTCAACATCAGTCTGCTGCTGCTTCAATAGAAGTATCTATCAGTGATGAGAAATGTCAGGGAAAAAAACCCTTTTCGAGTTTTGAGAATTGAGAAGTCAGCTCTGGCTAGCACAGAATGTCTTCACTGAAATATAGTATTTCAATATTCACCTGACTCTAATTCTCAGCAATCTGAAATGTTTAAGCATCAACCTCATAGGGGAAAAAAAGAGGAGAAGAAGAAGAAGAAGAAATTAGGACAGAATAGTTTCTTCACAGCTTTTGATATATTTGTGAGCACTTAACAGATGATGGATAGTTCTGTAAATATGACTTTCTCAAGAAAATCAGAGTCCATTTTGCTGCTGTAACAAATCGTGATATATACCAGTTAAAACACTGCTTTGCCAACCAGCCATGTTAAGACAAGATGCTAAGGGAATATTTTTCTTGATTAGATAATGGGTCAGCTGAAATTCCTTCAGTGTTAGTGAAACAGAAGTTAGCAATTTCAGACATATCAGATGATGCATCAATTTTCTGTAAACAGAAGACTGTGAAACCCACTTTATTGAAAAGCCCTTTATACAGTGCTAGATTTAATCTCTCAATTTCAGAAGCAGCCCCATGAAATAAGATGTTTGCATGCAAAATCTCCCAGATTTCCAGTGGAAATCTAAAACAAAGAAGAGCATTTTCCCTTGGGGACTGCACCTATCTTGGATTAGATTTTCTCTGATGTTCTTGCATCATATTATCAATGGCTTCAGGGAAGTGAAACAGCAGTTTTCTTTCTTTAGAACAAAGGCTTGCAGAGTTAAAAATGTTAATATATTTAAAGCACTTTTGCCCACTGTTCTTTTTATTACTCTAAGCTTTCTGGAGAAAAAGAGGTATCTTATTGTATTATTTTATTTATTTATTTTACTGATTTTTGTATTGAAGGATATAGCTTGAGAATTCCAAATGAAAATTAGTGTAAAATGCACACTTTCTGTGGTACATCAATTGTTTTCTAGGGAAGAGGGTTTTTCTCAGTAGTGTGCAGACCATATAGAGCCTGCTCGAAAGCACACTGAAACCAGTAAAAAGGCTCCCATTGAATTCAACAGGTTTTGGAGCAGGCCCATAGGACCCACATACATTATCAGTGAACCTTGTCTTGAAGATCAGAGAGCAGAATTATGTTTTCAGACCCACATAGTGGATTTCAGTTCTCAGATCATTCACTCCCTACCTTTGTACTTCTCCCATTGTCATTTATTTTGTGCAAATGGGGCCTGATCCAAAGTCCATTAAAGTCAGTGGAAAGATTCCCATTTATTTTAGTGGGCTCTGGATCAGGCCCATAGGGCTTCTAGTTTTGCAACCCTTGCTCATGTGTTTTGTTCCACTGAATACAATGGGATACTCATGTAACAGCTACTCAAGGGTTGCAGATTTGGGCCACTAGAGGAGAGCAAAAGTGAAAATCTTCACGAGTTGTATATATGTAGTGACAACAGACTATAGGAGTAGAGACCTGCTGTTTCATCTGAGTGCAGTATTTTGCTCTTACTTTATTTATCAGTGTAGCAGATCACCAGACCTAGTCTAAACTGTCATAAGGAAAACTCTATTGAATATTGCTTATTGCTAAATTATAAAGTAAGAATTTATGCTTCAGCATCTGCCTTTGGACATAACAAACTGATGATTTCTCTTGCTACAACAGGGGTGGACAAACTATGGCCCACGAGCCATTTTAAGTCGGCCCGTGAGCTCCCGCTGGGGAGCAGGTTCTGGGGCTTGCCCTACTCCGGCGCTCCAGATGGAGCGCTGGGTCAGGGGCTGCACCACGCGGCTCCTGAAAGCCGCAGCAGGGCCCCCTCTGGCTCCTACATGCTCCAACAGCCCCCTCCAGCGCTTCAATGGGAGCTGCAGGGGCGGTGCCTGCGGATGGGGCAGTGTGCAGAGCCGCCTGGCCACGCCTCTGTGTAGGAGCCCGAGAAGGGACATGCCACTGCCTCCAGGAGCCGCTTGAGATAAGAGCTGCTCGGAGCCTGCACCTGAGCCTCTCCCCATGCCCCAACCCCTTGCCCCAGCCCTGATACCCCTCCTGCTCTGCAAACCCCTCGATTCCAGCCTGGAGCACCCTCTTGTACCCCAAACCTCTCATACCCAGCCCCATCCCAGAGCCCACACCCCCAGCCGGAACCTGCACCCTTTCCTGCACCCCTGTTCCACCCCTCCTGCCCTCTGAACCCCTAGGTCCCAGCCTAGAGCACTCTCCCACACCTCAAACTCCTAATCTCCAGACACACCCCAGAGCCTGCACCCCCAACCAGAGCTCTCACCCCCTCCCACACACCAACCCCAATTTTGTGATCATTCATGGCCCGCGATACAATTTCTATTCCTCGATGTGGCCCTCAGGCCAAAATGTTTGCCCACCCCTGTGCTAAAAGATGCATTTTTTTCACAGTATACAGCTTATATGGGAAGGCTGTTAGGATATAAGAGTTGTTTTTAAGTTCCAAAATTTCCAGCACAGTTGTCTGCATGTGTTTCAATGTAGTTTTAAAAATGCATTCATAATATGCCTCACACACCTTATGGGTCCTAAATTAACTTCATCAGCTCTGGAAAAGGAACTAGACATTGTGGGCAGCACGATGAAGACTTCTGTTTAATATACAGCAGCAGTAAAAAAAAGCAAGCAAAATATTGGGACACATAAGGAATAGGATGAAGAATAATATGGAACGTATTATAATGCCATTATGTAAATCAATGAAACCTCAACATAGAATACTGAGCTCGGTTCTGCTCATTCTAGCTCAAAAAAGATATAGCGTAATTAGACAGGGTTCAGAGACAGGCAACAGGAATGCATTGGGGCATGGGGAAAAAATCATCATGGGAGACTGTAAAGACTGATGTGTTTACTAGAGCTCTTCAAAAAATGTGCCCCTATTTTTCCATTGAAAGTTTTTTTAAATTAGAAATTTTACTAGCTCTACTGTTTACCTCAAAAGGAGACTAATAAAAGATGATATGATAGAATTATATAAAATAATGAACAGTACAGAGAAGGTAGTTTGGGAACTCCTATGTAGCCTCTCATATAACACAAAAACCAGTGGAAAGACAATTGACTTGAAAAGCGTCAAATTCAAAATACTTTTTTCACATGAGGCATAATTAGCCTGTGGAACTCACATATTTAAGGCCAAACGGTTAAAAGGATTCAAAAAGGACAAGACACTTATATGGATAACAAGACTAGTCAATGTTTTAATTATAGATATTAAAAGAATAACAAAGTTTGGGAAGGATATAAACCCTCATGTTCTAAAACATCACTTCTCTGATGGTTAGAAACCTTTGCCTAATTTCAAACCTAAACCTGTTGATGGCCAGTTTATATCCATTTGTTCTTCATATTTGTTTTAAACCTGCTGCTTATTAATTTCATGGGTGACCCCTTGTTTTTGTGTTATGGGAAGGGGTAAATAACACTTCCACTTTCTCTACTCCATTTTACAGCTCTTTATCAATTTCCCCTTCAGTCTTCTCTTTTCCAAGCTGAGCAGTCCGAGTCTTTTAAATCTCTTCTCATATGGAAGCTGTTCCATACCCTTAATCATTTGTGTTCCCCTTCTCGGCACTTTTTCCAATTCTAATATAGCTTTTTTTTGAGAGGGGAAGACCAGAACTGCATGTGGTATTCAAGATGTGGGCATACTAAGGATTTATATAGAGGCAATATGATATTTTCTTTCTTATTATCTATCCCTTTCCTAATGATTCCCAACATTCTGTTTGCTTTTTTGACTGCTGCTGACATTTAGCAGATGTTTTCAGAGAACTATTCGCAATGACTTTAATATCTCTTTCTTGAGTGGTAACAGCTAATTTAGAACCCATCATTTTGTATATGTAGTTAAGATTATGTTTTCCAATATATATTACTTTGCATTTATCAGCATCGAATTTCATCTGCTATTTTCTTGCCCAGGCACCCAGTTTTGTGAGATCCCTTTGTAACTCTTCACAGTTAGCTTTGGACTTAACTATCTTGAATACTTTTGTATCGTCTGCAAACTTTGCCACCTTACTGTTTAATCCTTTTTCCAGATCATTTATGAATATGATGAAGAGCACTGGTCCCAATACAGACCCCAGAGGGTGGGGGGGAGAGGGGCAGGAGAGGGGGTTGCCTCTCTTGCCACAGTGAAAACTGACCATTTATTCCTACCCTTTGTTTCCTATCTTTTAACCAGTTACCGATCCATGAGAAGGCCTTCCCTCTTATGCCATGTCTCCTTACTTTGCTTAAAAATCCTTTGTGAGGAATCTTGTCAAAGGCTTTCTGGAAGTCTAAGTACACTATATTGACAGGATCACCCTCATCCATATGTTTATTGACTCCCTCAAAGAATACTAATAGATTAGTGAGGCATGATTTCCCTTTACAAAAGCTGTGTTGACAATTCCCCAACATACCATGTTTATCTATATGTCTCATAATCCTATTCTTTACTATAGTTTTAAACAATTTGCGTGGTACTGAAGTCAGTTTTAACAGCCTGTAATTGCCAGGATTGCATCAGGAGCCTTTTAAAAAAAACTGGTATTGCATTAGCTGTCCATCAGTCATCTGGTACAAAGGCTGATTTAAGTGATAGGTAACATACCACAGTTAGTAGTTCTGCAGTTTTATATTTTAATTCCTTCAGAACTCTTGGGTGAATACCATCTGATCCTGATAGCTTAGTACTGTTTAATTTATCAGTTTGTTCCAAAACCTCAAACTGGGACAGTTCCTCAGATTTGTCATTTACAAAGAAGTGTGGGAATCTCCCTCCCATCTTCTGCAGTGAAGACCGATGCAAAGAATTCATTTTGCTTCTCTGCAATGGCCTTGTCTTCCCTGAGTTCTCCTTTAGCAGGGCCAGCTCCAGGCACCAGCGTAGGAAGCAGGTGCTTGGGGCAGCCAATAAAAAGGGGCAGCACTCCGTCCGACATCGGGGTGGCATGTCCGGGTCTTTGGCAGGAATTTGGCAGTAGGTCCCTAATTCCCTCTCTTCCTGCTGGCGAATTGTGGCTGAAGAAGTGGTGCGATTGAGCTGCCGCCGAAGTGCCGCTGCTCATCGGTTTTTTTTGTTTGTTTGTTTTGTTTTTGGAGTTTGGGGTGGCAAAAAAGCTGGAGCCGGCCCTGTCCTTTAGTTCCTTAATTGTCCAGTGGCCCCACTAACTGTTTGGCAGGTTTCCTGCTTCTGATGTACTTAAAAAAACTGTTGTCGTTAGTTTTCGTGTCTTTTGCTTTTCAAATTCTTTTTTGGCCTGCCTGATTATACTTTTACACTTGAATTGCCAGAGTTTATGCTCCTTTGTATTTTTCTCAGTAAGATTTGACTTCCAATTTTCAAAGGATGTCTTTTTAAACTATAAGGAATATATCACAACAAGAATGTGAGGGGGTTTTGTTCTAGTTGTACCAACAACAAAACATAAGCTCTTTGGGACAGTGGCTGTGTCTACCTCTGTGTTTGTACAGTACATAGCACATTTAGGTCACTCCCACAACCTAAGTAACAATAACAAAATATACTTAAGCAACATTATGGTCTGATTTAGGGCTATAAAGACACTGAAAGGCTGAAAATCAGGCCTGACACTAACAAAACCTTAACTCATGCTGTTGTGCATCCCCACATACCTCTCTTTTTCATTAAGGCTAAGGGTAAGCCTGATTTGCATGCTTAACTCCAAATGTCCTTGCTCGATGTGCATTTATCTTAGACTTTTTGAGTGAAACGAAGAGAAAGTTTTTGTTATAGCTGAATTTCATCTCTGCAGGGAGTGTGAATCTTACTTCAAACTCAACATGACCCTCAGAGGCATGCTGCAGTGTGCACCATCAGGCCTCACCAGGTTATCTGCAGCTATTCAGCACTGTGTTTCCCTTTGAATCATATAATATAAGACAAAAAATAAATGAATCATGTTAACAAGGCACATAACTAAGTAGAATTACACAACTATAACAGCGTTTAAAAGAGAACTGGATAAATTCATGGTGGTTAAGTCCATTAATGGCTATTAGCCAGGATGGGTAAGGAATGGTGTCCCTAGCCTCTGTTTGTCAGAGGATGGAGATGGATGGCAGGAGAGAGATCATTTGATCATTGCCTGTTAGGTCCACTCCCTCTGGGACACCTGGCATTGGCCACTGTCGGTAGACAGGATACTGGGCTAGATGGACCTTTGGTCTGACCCCATTCTTATGTTCTCATGTTAATTGACACAAGTGTATGAAATTATGTAGGATTTTTGAAATGATGACTGAAAGAGAACTCTTTTCAAGCATCCGGTTGCTATGATGAAAAGCAAGTTCTTCCTATCTATTTGCTGTGGATATGACCTCATCTCAGGTAATTTAAGAAATCCTTTCTGAAATGTAATTAGGTTAGAAAAACCTACACACTAAAATCTGGAGGTTTTAGAAGCATGGCTTGGATTTGTAGGGAAGTATGCTTGGAAAAAACTGGCAATAATATCACGTTCCTTATCAGCATAGGTTGAGGTATCTTCAGATCCAGCAGTGTATAAATGGTAGCATGGGACCACCAGAGCAGTACTGAGCACTCACAGCCAACATGGAGTTGCAAATGCTCAGTACCTCTCAGGATTAGATGCACAGAGACACCCTTCCAGCCATCTTTGTTTCCTCTTTACTTTACAGATCACATACGTATAAATGGCACAGAACCTTACAAAAGCCCATAGACCTCAATGAAAAGACTCCCACTTATTTTAGGGTATTTTGGTTCAGGGCCATTGACCAAGGTTTTCAAAAGTGATTTTGAAGACCTATGTTTTTCAGTGCCCTATTCCTTTTGATGTCATTAAGCTTCACACCAAGCCCAACAGGGGCTGATCTTCCAAAAGGCTGAGCACCTGAAAATCAGGCTCCTTTAAGGTGTATCAAATTAGACATCCAAAAAAACGGAGGCACCTAGGATTACTAGTTGCTTTTATATGTCTTGTCCATTATCTCTCGGTTCTATCTGATCTTAGAATACACTTACCCTATGTTATAGTTAATGAACCTCAAAGCAAAATTGGAGAGAAAAGTAAAGACTACTTTTTTGAAAACACAGTGGGGAGATATAGGTGCTCAAGCTACTTGTAATATTGCAAGATAGGCCAATCTAAATATTGTTGAAATTGTTCCATCTATAGCATTAGTACATATGTATGAAGCAGTCAGATCTAGCAAATAATGGTGAGTTAGAAATGCCAGGGTGGGGAATGTGAAGTTGTATGGATATTGTTGATTAGGCAATCATACAGCCTTATGAAATTAAGTTATATGGTTGCTACAGAATGTATCATATCCCATCACCATTGTGACTTACATTAATCCATGGTTTTAGAAAAATTGTGGAATGGATGAAACATCAACTACATGGTGTGGCAATTTCAACATGTGCCACTCAACATATGTGCTCTTGCAGAGATGACCAATCTATTACCACCAATGCTCAGAAACTGACTGATATAATTTCCTACAAGGAATGAGTTCATGGGTTAGCTCTTAACTTCAGCAGAATGAGGCCTTGTCTGTACTTGAAAAATCTAGTGTGTTAGCTACTGTGTCATTACCCCTGGCACACGTGTAACACACCTCTTAATGAGGAGAGACCAAGTATGGGACCCTTAATTTAGCTGAATATAAAATTTAAGCCAGAGCTGCCCTTTCAATAAATTCATCTTTCAGCTGCATAAATCAATGGCATCTACAATGACCAACTTTTGCTACATCTGGAAAAAGATGAATTCTCTGACCTTGAACCTTGACTTTCTGTTCTGTTGAATGTTTAAAGATTTTTTCTAATATAAACTTGACATTGGTCAATGTTTACTATGGATTAGTATGTAAAGTCCCAGATGTAGCGAGTCTCTTTATGTACTGTGTGACTGCTTCAAGTGGGTGGAAAAGGAGTACCTGGTAAAATACTTCATTCATTTATAAAATATATATGAGCTAAATTCTCTTTTATACTGGTGAAATGTCATTGACTTCAATGTGGGTGCAGTGTTGTAACTGAAAGGAGAATTTGTTCCAATATTAAACCCAGAAAGAGTTGATTTGTTCTGTTGCTTGCTTAGCAAAATATAATATTATAGTAGTGGCGGCTTTTTCCCCACCTTATGAGTACTGATCACATTGCCTTTGACTTTAAAGTCCTATTTGCCTGTAGGTTGCAGGTAACAGTAAGAAGAGGATCGTCTACCTATAAAAAAATTGCTGATTAAAGAATTTTGGAAAATATAGTCTCTCATTGCTCCTTTTTATAATTAAAAATGGTTTGTTATAGGGTCTTATCTTGTTAACTAACTTTTAAAGAACATGATTCCTAAACTCTGGAGGAAGAAACTAAATTAATGAGGAAAGTTCCAAAGCAGCTTGAAACGAAAGAGATATTTCTATACCAAATACCATTACATAAAGACATGTGGCTCAGAGCCTCATCTGGTGTAAAGTGGCCTAGTTCCACTGAACTGAAGCTATACTGATTTATACCACCTTGAGAATCTGGACCAGAGTGTTGTAAATGAATGGTGCTGTGCAACAGGATTTACACTGTACTGCTAAAATTTACCATGGTGATGTTTTTGGGGTCTCTCCTATATAGTAGGGCCCTACCAAATTCACGGCCAGGAAAAACACATCATGGATCGTGAGACCTGATCTCTCCTGTGAAATCTGGTCTTTTGTGCACTTTTAGCCGATGCTATACAGATTTCAAGGGGGAGACCAGCATTTTTCAAACTGGGGGTCCCAACCCAAAAGAGGGTCATGGTGGGGATCACAAGATTATTGTATGGGGGTTGCAGTATTGCCACCTTTACGTCTGTGCTGCCTTCAGAGCTGGGTGGCTGGAGAGTGGTGCTCCTCCAGCAGCGCAGAAGTACCATACCATACCATGCCACCCTTCTGCGCTGCTGCCTTCAGAGTTGGGTCAGGATACTTACAGTTACAACACCATGAAATTTCAGATTTAAATATCTGAAATCATTAAATTTACGATTTTTAAAATCCTATGAACATGAAATTGACCAAAATGGACCGTGAATTTGGTAAGGTCCTACTTACCAGGAATGAAGCAGTTTAAAATAATAAAATAGCATTAGAAAACACTGTGTTTTTATTGGTCAATGCAGTTATCGTTATCAAAGGCATAACACTCACTGAAGATTATTGGGGGTGCTAAAAGGTTCAAATCATTCACTTCCTCTTTATAGAAAATACTACATTCCTTCTCGGTAGCAGGCCTGGAATGCCTTCAAAGGGTATTACTTCCACAGGATGCCACTCGAATCAGACATCTGTGCCAAGGTGCCTTATTCAATTCCTAGTGGCTATGCTCCAGCACATACCGTTCATCTCCAAGTTACCAAGAAACTCCCATGTTGATCAAAACATGAAGACCGGTTTCTCTAGCATTGCTGTTGTACAAATCCCTGACTATACTCACTCGATCAGATCTGGTGTAAACAGACACAACTCTGCTGAAGTCAATGGAGTTGTTGCTTACACCAGGTATGAATTTGGCCAGGATTCTCCTTGTGTTTCTATCAGACAATGAAAAAGACATACACTGGGGACCTAGAAAAAACTCAGCATTTTCCACACTACTGTAATTTTGGTGCCACAGTTTGTAAGTATAGGGAGATACCACCAGTTACTGCAGATACCTTGGGTGAGAAATCAGTAGTTCTCCCTGTACTGCACAGAAAGCATTTAAATAAATAGACAGATAGTCACAGAGTCACAAGAGGAAATGTTCTGCAGTCCAGTCAGCTCTTGGTTGGCTATTCCGGAGTCTGATATTGATTTAGAAGCATATTAAGCTAATTCACTTCTTTTAGTTCACTAGCAAACATTAGTGAGCCAGTATTCTGGCCGTTCCTGGCCCTGAAAACAACCAGCACTACCCCCCACCCAGAAGATTCCTGCCAAGAGCAGGAGTAATCTGAGTGGGACGTGGGTGCATGTTATATTTATCTTCATTTATTAATTTTCTGGATGACAGTGACCACAATCTGAAACATTAATGACCCCCATTGTCTGATCACCAGTATCAATCACAGCTGCTATATAATGAAATGCACAGAAAAATTCAATCAGTGATGGAAAGGGCCTTCGAGAGCTCCAAAATGAGTTTCAGATGTTTGGAGAGTATTCGGAGGTGAACTGAAGCTCACACCAGGGAAACTCTGCCAGGTGTTTGCAGTTTCATGCCTGCTGCATAAGTAATGTAGCCCATAAAAAGGCTTTTCCTCAGAGCAGCCTCAGCCAGGGGAAGCAGAACAAATAAGATGACAAAGCAGCACTTCTGGAAACGGAAGTCTTGACCAATAAGAGTGAAATTCACCCTTGGGCTATGTAGACTCACATGCAAAGACCAAAGCATATGTTTTTCCGTCTAGAATTTTTTTAGTTTAGAACAAGAAAAAGCAAGAAAGCACAAATATAAAGCCTGCATTTTGAGAGACAGTGCAAGTGGATGTTGAGTCACTGTGATGTTCTGCATCTGAAATTAACTCAGAATGTGGCTATTTCACAGCTGTCTCTGCAGCAAGTAAGGAACCTCCTCTGTTTAAAGATGCAGTACACAGAAATCGGAAGGACATCTTTCAGTATCCTGGCTACTGTACCTACAACCACAGGGTGGAGGGTCTAAAGCAAGGCTGCAAATGGAGATAGGGATAGGGTGGCATTTGGGGCACATTGGGGGAAGGGCATGAGATCCATGATTATGTAGATCCAGGAGCCTTAACATCCTGCACAAGTAGAGTAGACATGTTGTAGCCAACATTCTTCCCTATACTGAAAAACTTCATGGAGTGGGAACTATGTTGCGGTCCCATACCCCGGTCTCAAATTGGAGGGGTGCATTTAGGCCTCAAACCTCTCCATGCTTCTTTATCTTATACCTTCCTTCAACCTCCTCTAGGTTGCTTTTCCTACTATCACCCCACCATTGCAAGTTGTAAGTTATGCCCACTGAGTTAAACTCTGAAGTCAATAGAGTTGCCCTGTATTTACATCAGCATAAGAGAGTAGAATGTGATTCATTTGCACTCACAATCTTGCCAATTTACTGATGTGTAACTTACACCATCATTTATAGCACTTATTTGATTCCTTGCGTCTGCAAAATCAGACCATGATTCAGCATGAGATCCTTATCTGAGTAGTCCCATTAAAAACTGCAAAATCAGACTCTTGTATTGGCAATCTTGTGAGAACAAGCTTTCTCGTTAAATTGCCTGTGCCTTGGGCTTTTGTCTCGACCAAAACCACCATGGGAACAACTTTCCTTGTGATAATTTGGTACTTCTGCTTCCAAAAGTGCCTAGGCATGTAAAAATGAAACAGAACAAGAAAAAAAAAAGTTAATCAAAACTTTTTGAGACTCACAATGTTTGTTTGGATTCTGTTGTAATTTAGGGATTTTTTATTACACCCAAATTTATTCACCCATCCTTACACATGAAGGGTGTAGCAGAGTGGCCAGTGATAGAGAGGGGAGTACTGTCGCTCCCTGATTCTCGGACCATTTCCAAGGCAGCTTAATGAGGCCTGGGTACTGCTCTAATTTGTACAATCTGGGCATGGTGGTCTAGGCACTATACGGCAACTGGGGATAGCTGAACCCTCTGGACACTCCCATAATACACTCTTTGTATTGCTGGATGTGAGGAGGGAGCCTAAGAGCCAGTTCTAGACTCACTGGGGACTCGTCAAATCCAGGAGTATTCCGAACTGGGAACTTATGAGAGGTATCCAGTCCATTTGAACAGCAAAAGGGAATGTATTAGTGCAGAGAATCTGCCTCCAAATCACTGTTCAAGCAGTCCCTTAAATAACCCTCACTGAAAGAGTCCCAAAGACCCTTCAACTACAGAAGTCTTACCTCCAGCCCTTGAAATCACAGGACCTGATTTGAATCTCACACCACCAACAGTGGTGGCCACTCCAGTGAGTTTGACATATTTACTTTTTGATTTTACCCTAGTAAAAGTGATCTCAGACTCAAGCCTCAGTTTCTGTATTGCTAGGGGAACACCCTTTTGCACTCTACCATAGCATTCATCTCCTATCTCACACTCCACATGTAGCTCTGATTGGTCAAGTCTTAGGTATAGTATTGCAGATTGTAGAGTCAGCACGCTGACAAATGAGCCTGTTTTAACAGTTGGGTAGAGAGACAAGTTGCTTTAGATACAGGTTTCTTTCTGGTACAACAGAACAGGCAAAGTAAACTCCCATTTCTACTGACCTTGGTCAAGAGAATCTTAGCTTTGCTTTATTTCCTTTCTATAAAGGCCTAAGAACTAAGGGCACACATTTTAAGATGATGTAGTGCTTTACTTAAAACAAGCAGATGCACAATAAAGAAGGCTCTTGAATGCATGCACAGTGAGACTGGATTTAAAAATGACTGGGTAGTTTAACTAAAGTGTAATAACTAAACATCCATCCATTAGGCCCTTTTTCTGTTTGCATAGCAAGATATGGAGCTTTGTTTTGAAAATTCCAGATCCATTTTTTACTTTGAACCCAAAACACCCCCAGCAGTCCTAGAACCAAAATTAATACCTTTTTGAGTCTTGCAAAATTAGATTTTGTTATACAATGTATTGCACTGCCACCCCACCCCAAAATAATCGACCTTCTCAAAAGGGTCAGACACAAAATCATTTTATTTTTGGCTGTAGCCATGCCTAGTAATGTACCAGATTAGCTGCAACTGTTCTGTAATGCACAGTTCAGAAAACACTGCCTCTTTCATAAACACAAATCCTTTAATGCAACCCTCAGTCCATACATTTCTTAGCTGTGAAACCCAGGAAACTTTATATGTAAATATATATATCCCTACCCTAAATGAATTAGAGAGAATACTGTATATTTTCTTTAGCATCACTGCCAATAAAATATGCAATTAGCTTTTCACACTGAATGTAATATGCAAGAGTGGTTTTCATCCATTGTTTACCCTCATCATCAGGTGGTTGGTTGGACCATGATTGGAATGAGACAAATTAACTGTTTTTTTTAAATTGCTAACCTATTTCCTCTTGTGCTTTGCTGACATTTAAAAATGTGTTCAGTTACTAAACCTGATTCTTCTGAAGCTTAAATAAGAACACCACTCATTGATCCTTTATGAAGAGATGTACCAGTTTCTCCCATGGTACCTCCAGGTTCAACTGCACTTGGTAATGGGTGAAAATCTGCTGGCAATCAATGGTACAAATCAACATGCAAATATAGGGCCAAATCCCTATATCTTCCCTGTGCTGCTAGAATCTCTCCACATTTATGCTGAGAGCAGTTATATTTTTAATCACACTGAGCCAGTCAACCCCATCTCATGGCAAAACTCATAGGAGGAAGCTATGGCAGAGGAGGACTCCATGAGATTTTTTTCTTGCAGTTTCACCTGGTCATTCTGCCAGGAATCATAGAATCGTAGAAGATTAGGGTTGGAAGAGACCCCAGGAGGTCACCCCCTGCTCAAAGCTGGACCAACCCCAACTAAATCATCCCAGCCAGGCCTTTGTCAAGCTAGGCCTTAAAAACCTCTAAGGATGGAGATTCCACCACCTCCCTAGGTAACCCATTCCAGTGCTTCACCACCCTCCTAGTGAAATAGTGCTTCCTAATATCCAACCTAGACCTCCCCCATTGCAATTTGAGACCATTGCTCCTTGTTCTGTCATCTGCTGCCACTGAGAACAACCTACCTCCATCCTTTTTGGAACCCCCCTTCAGGTAGTTGAAGGCTGCTATCAAATGCTCCCTCCCTCTTCTCTTCTGCAGACTAAATAAGCCCAATTCCCTCAGCCTCTCCTCATAAATCATGTGCCCCAGCTCCCTACTCATTTTTGTTGCCCTCCGCTGGACTGTCTCCAATTTGTTCACATCCCTTCTGTAGTGGGGGGACCAAAACTGGACGAAATACTCCAGATGTGGCCTCACCAGTGCCGAATAGAGGGGAATAATCACTTCCCTCAATCTGCTGGCAATGCTCCTACTAATACAGCCCAATATGCCATTGGTCTTCTTGGCAACAAGGGCACACTGCTGACTCATATCCAGCTTCTCGTCCACTGTAACCCCTAGGTCCTTTTCTGCAGAACTGCCTCCTAGCCACGGGGTTCCAAAGCTGACTAAAATCAGAGGAAGTCTTTTTAATGATTTCAAGAGGTTTTGGATCAGGCCCTAGCTTTCCCAATCACCTCAGGTACATACTGAAAACTAAAACGGGTGACAAGATGGAGCATTGCAACACAGTAGCATATACTGGTTGTCAGAGATAATCCCCCACTGAAGAGCATCTGAATGCATTCCTTTTATTATCCACAATTGAGTCAACATCTTGTTGTCTATAGTTTTAAAGGTAGCTGATAGATCCAGCAACAGCATGAAACCTTGGGCATTATCCTGCATTAAGAGTTACCCAAACAAAGCCAGAATGCAGTTTCTATACCATATTTGCTTTTAAACTCAGATTGACTGGCTCCCCTCCTCCCTCCTGGCTGAAGTCACAATTTAAGCAGAGCGAGGTAGGGGAGTATGGGGGACTTTACTCCCATGAGTAGCTGCATAAGGCTGTAATAATCTAGCCTGAAATGTGAAGCAAAGCAGGGCAATCTTTAAGGGGTGTAATAGAAGGGAGAACGTTCTGGTAGGCAGTGTGGGGGCAAGAATAGGCTTGTTTTAGCAGTACGAGAGACTCACAGTATAGGGCTATAATGAGATTGTGTTGACAGATTAGCGTGGTGCTGTTGAACCTCTGGCTCGCTCTCTTCCTTGTTTTTTTTAGGTGGGTGGTGGGGCAATCTGGCAGTTGTATTCTGAACTAATTGGAACTCCATGATGGAAAATTCCAGTAATCCTATTGGGACTGAGTTCCAGTAGTCTTCTGTAGATTACATAAAGGAATAAACTGAGACTGCAGCCAAGGAGCAGTTTTTCTGGTAATGGACTTTGATCACCAAAAGAAGGTAGGAGACCTTACAACGGAGTGGACAAATCTGAAACACTAGGCCAGATTTGGAGCTACACCAACTTAAAGCAGCTGAGGCTCCGCCCACCACAAAAAATATTCCTCCACAAAAAAAGTCAGATTCTGTTGTGAATTACACAAAATGCAAACTGGGACCATGGTACTGACATCAAACGGCAGTACTGGGTTTACACCAGTTTAAATTAGATCCGAATCTGGCCCAAAGTTCTAAAACAGATAGAGAGAAAAACATTGAAGACAGTGATGTACCAATACAGTTTTCTGAAATAAAAAGAGATAAAGAGAGGAAATCAATTACTGTATCAGCAACTTTACTTTAGAAATACTGAAATAGAAATGGTTAAGTTAAATTAAATTTTCGGAACTGTTTTTGGACTGGTTGAGTATCATGAATATTATAATCAAGAGATTGATAAATTGGATATCTTAGCAGAATGGAAGTGTATAGTAAAAAAAGTGTTAGATTTTATCACCGTGGAAATCCTGGAGAAAAGAAATTTCAAAGATCTCCAACAGATCCTTAACTGCTCCTCTGACACAGTTATCATACTCTCTTCTGCAAGATTGTTTTGTTATTAATTTTTTAAAAAAATCTCTATGCTACTAATTGACAAAAACTCATCTCTGAAAAATGATCTCATTTGCCTGTTAGGTAGAAGTAGATCAGAAATTTGCAGGGTGACAATCTCAGGGAAGAAGGGTGGCAACTCCTCCCTTCTCCAGCATCACTAACTATCTACTTCACAGAATGTCACTGATGGCAGCCCCCGATGTGTGCTGGAAACAAGGATACTAGAAATTTGGCGAGAGATCCTGTTCTCCAGATTTTCACACCAATTTCGCATATCAGATTAGTATCCAAACTTTTTGGTGCTTAATTGAATTGATTCACTAATTAAACATAACAATATGCAGCTGACTGATCAAAAATCACTAAGAACTGAGATATCATTAAGGCCCTATTATGATGCATTTAGCTATGTAACTTGTGACTGTGGATGTGCACTGCACATTAAGGGTATGTGTTTACTACCCGCCATATCGGCGGGTAGCAATCGATTTATCTGGGATCGATATATCGTGTGTCGTTAAGACGCGATATATCAATCCCCGAACGCGCTCACCGTCGACTCCAAAACTCCACCAGAGCGAGTGGCGGTAGCGCAGTTGACGGGGGAGCCGCGGCCATCGATCCCGCGCTGTGTGGACCCCAGGTAATTCGATCCAAGATACTTCGACTTCAGCTACGCTATTTGCGTAGCTGAAGTTGCGTATCTTGGATCAATCCCCACCCAGTGTAGACCAGCCCAAAATCTCTAAAAATTGTTTTAGAGACTAGCAGCCATTTTGTGTGCAGGCTGTTATAGAAGAGACACACACTTCATGACAGTCTTTACATTAGTTCTTTCTTTCTTTGTTCTGCTAGGGCTCATCTACACTAAACAAATGCTTTGCTGGTATAGCTATACAAGCAGAGCCCCTTAGTGCAGATGCAGTGTAAGCCAACAGAAGGAGTGTTTCTGCCTGTATAGCTAAACTACCACCTGAATGACATTAGCTATGCCAACAGAAGCCCTCTTCTGTCAGTATAGTTTTGTCCACATTGAGTTTTTTTTGCTAGCATAGCTGTCTGTGTTGGCTGAGGGGTGATTTTTTCAAACTCTTAGCTAACATAGTTATGCCTCAAAACTTTGTAGTATAGGCTTAGCCTATATTTAAAATAATTAATTCAGACTGAAAGCAGCTGTTTGCCTTTTGTGTATAAAGAAGCAACACATGTTATTAATATTTTATTAGCAAAGAGCCAAATCCTGAAGTCTCTGTTTAGGATCTTATTGTGCAACAGGCTGAACACCCTCCACTTCTGTTGATTTCACTTTTCACTATGCGAGAATCTTAACATATCAGGCCCTCAGTCCTTAAATGGGCAAAATTCCCATTAATTTCAATTCAGTAGAGTTTTGTCCAAGTGATGATACAGCCTGCCCCTGTGGAAATCAATGGTAAAACTCCCATTGATTTAAACAAGTACAGGAGGGTCCCAGAGTAAGACCTTCAGGATGTCACCCATAGGTATTAGCAATTAAAAAGTTACTCAACAGTTATGATGTGAAAAGAGGGGGCTAAATCCTGGAAGGATTTTCAAAGGCACAAATGGCAGATCAGCATGGAACTCCTGTTGAACATTAGACACTAAAGAGCGTTAGACGCCATACGGCCATTTGTGCCTTTTAAAATCTCCATCAAAGCTCTTACTCAAATTTTACTCAGCCTTTATGCCACCAGAATTTGTACTGAACTCAACTGGAGTTTTACCAGAGGAGTCAGTGAAAACTAAGTAAGGACTCTGGGATGTGGCTGAGATTTTATATGTTTCCATGTGTGTTTACATTATTATCCATACCCATTCGGTTAGGAAAAAAATTGGGATATACTAGAGTTTAGTTTTAAGAAAACAACCATGATTTGCATTAATACTGGCAGTAATCTTCACTCTCCAGTTCTGAGAACAACCAGATGGTAAATTTGGAACGGTTAGTAACAGAAAATGTGGCCATCCCAAATTCAGGGAGCCTCTTAAAAGAGGATTTGGACGCTGGAACACTACATACGGATACAATCCCAAAGCAGATCTCACTCTCACTGAAGAAGTGGCTGTGGATAGTATGCAGTGCATTAATAGGAAGGCACATGAAGGCCTCTTCCCTGGTATTATTTGGCTCAATTCAGTTCCTGGAAGGAGGAAGAAAAAAATCTAATCTAAATATGTATATTGGGGATTTTGAAGAAAATACTGAATCAATGCAAGAGTTGGCTTAATAGATGAAAAAACAAATCACTACACGCAGGAGCCTTGAACAAAATAAACCAGTGTTTTAGGATAAAGACTAAGCAGGTTTATTGGATATATCTAGGAGTCAATCTGGAACTATCTAAAATTCCCCAAAGTGTTCCGTTCCAGCATGCCTTAGATCTTATGTAAACTTTAGGGTGGTGGTTTGTGAGCGTTGTCTTCATTCTGTTTGTTGAAAAGACTGGTTGAGAATTCTGGGCCTGATTTTCCACTACCCTGCACCTTGTATAGTAATTTATACCAGTGCAAAGTGAATGTAAAATGCTACCAAATCAGCATTCTCCACTGCTTTGCACTACTTGGTGGTATTTTACAACTACACTTTGTACTCACTTTGCACAACTGACCTTGTAAATGACCAAACAAGGTCAAATACAGTAGATCCCTGACCCTGAAGCCGGAGAAGGCACTTCTGGTGAGTGCACATTTGTAACTACAGTACAGGGTTTAAAAGCAATAGTATTAATGTTTGATTTTCCCTGAAGAATTGGGATGCATTCGCGGCCAGTTCAGCTACTGGAAAGGTCTGTTCACATGTCTGGGGATGGAGCGGGAATGCTCCAGGGATATCTCCATGAAGCTCTCCTGGAGGTACTCTGAAAGCCTTTGCAGAAGGTTACTTTATTTCATCCTCCACGGTAGGACACTTTACCATGCCAAGCCAGTAGCAAGTATTCTGGAATCATTGCAACACAAAGCATGGCAACGAATGGTCCTGGGTTTTGGTCGCATTCAAGCAACATTCGGTCTATATCTTTCTGTGTTAGCTTCAGTAGAGTGATATCATTCATGGTCACCTGATTGAAATAGGGGAATTTTTGTAAGAGAACAGTAAAAGGACCCCATTCATGCTGGGCTGTTTGCGCTTGGCTAGAAGGGATCATCCCAGAGAATAGCCACACAGCAGGGGGAGGGGAGAAGGGATTGTCCCAGAGAATAGCCATGCGGCGGGTGTGAGGGGTGAAGGGATCATCCCGGAGAATAGCCATGCAGCACGGGAAGGGGAGAAGGGATCATCCCAGAGAATAGCCACGCTGTGGGGTGGTGGTAGATATGTGCTAAACATCCACCGAAAACCGCAGCCCCCTCCTTTTAAATGTGAAACCCAACCCATTGCTTGCTCTGGGTAAGGAGGGCACTGCAGTTTGAAAACATTCCCACATGTTATGAAGGCGTAAGAAGCCAACCCCACATACCAAAAGGCTTACCATGGCTGCCTGGAAAGTGAATTCTGTTGCCCAGCTGTGTGTGATGTGTCACCATACTGGCAGGCGCTCAATATAAAAAGCAAAATATGACCTTGTACCTAAAGCACATGTGCTGTCTGCTGTGAATTGCTTGATTCACTGTGAAAGAGTCTCCCTTTTGTTCTCAGAAATGTATCATCTTAAATTTTACTCTCCCTTTTTATCTCTCCCAGGTGCAAATGTTTCTACGCTTCCCCTATCATCTCCTTCCCTGAGGTTATCGCAGATTAGAAGGCGAAAAAAACACACTCGCGATGACACGTTTTCCAAGCTCATAAAGTCCTCCCGCACTGATAGGGCACAGCTTAATGCATGGAGGCATTCAGTGGCAGAGGCCAGGAAAGAATTAAGTGAGCGCGAAGAGCGAAGGCAGAATGCGATGCTGAGGCTAATGGGGGAGCAAACGGACATGATTAAGTGTCTGTGGGGGAGCAAATGGACATGATGAAGCATCTGTTGGAGCTGCAGGAAAGCCAACAAGAGCACAGACCCCTGCTGCATCCGCTGTTTAACCACATGCCCTCCTCCCCAAGTTCCATATCCGCCTCACCCAGACGCCCAAGAATGCAGGGAGGCAGGCTCCGGGCACCCAGCCACTCCACTCCAGAGGATGGCCCAAGCAACAGAAGGCTATCATTCAAACAGTTTGATTTTTAGTGTGGCTACAATAAACAATGTGGCCTTGTCCTTCCCTCCTCCCTCACCCCATCCGGGCTATGCTACCTTGTCTGTTATCTCATTTTTTTAATTAATAAAGAAAGAATGCATCATTTCAAAACAATAGTTACTTTTTTTCGAAGGGGGGAGAGTGGTTGGCTTACAGGGAATTAAAATCAACAAAGGGGGTGGGTTTGCATCAAGGAGAAACACACACAACTGTCACAGCGAAGCCTGGCCAGTCATGAAACTGGTTTTTAAAGCCTCTCTGATGCGCAGAGCACCTTGCTGTGCTCTTCTAATCACCCTGGTGTCTGGCTGCTCAAAATCGGATGCTAGGCGATTTGCCTCAACCTCCCACCCCACCATAAACGTCTCCCCCTTACTCTCACAGATATTATGGAGCACACAGCAAGCAGCAATAACAATGGGAATGTTGGTTTAGCTGAGGTCTGACCTACTCAGCAAACAGCACCAGCAAGCTTTTAAATGTCCAAAGGCACATTCTACCACCATTCAGCACTTGCTCAGCCTATAGTTGAACTGCTCCTTACTACTGTTCAGGCTGCCTGTGTATGGCTTCATGAGCCATGGGAGCAAGGGGTAGGCTGAGTCCCCACGGATAACTATTGGCATTTCAACATCCCCAATGGTAATTTTCTGGTCTGGGAAGTAAGTCCCTTCTTGCAGCTGCTCGAACAGCCCAGAGTTCCTAAATATGTGAGCGTCATGCACCTTTCCCGGCCATCCCACGTTGATGCCGGTGAAACATCCCTTGTGATCCACCAGTACTTGCAGCACCATGGAGAAGTACCCCTTGCGGTTCACGTACTGGTTGGCAAGGTGGTCCAGTGCCAAGATGGGGATATGCGTTCCGTGTATCGCCCCACCACTGTTAGGGAACCCCATTGCAGCAAAGCCATCCAGTATGACCTGCACGTTTCCCAGAGTCACTAACCTTGATAACAGAACGTCAACGATTGCATTGGCTACTTGGATCACAGCAACCCGCACAGTAGACTTGCCCACTCCAAATTGATTCCCGACTGACCGGCAGCAGTCAGGCATTGCAAGCTTCCACAGGGCTATCACCACTCACTTCTCAACTGTCAGGGCAGCTCTCATCTTGGTATTCCTGCATTTCAGGGTGGGGGAAAGCAACTCACAGAGTTCCAGGAAAGTGGCCTTATGCATGCGAAAGTTTTGCAGCCACTATGAATCATCCAATACCTATAACACTATGCGGTCCCACCAGTCTGTGCTTGTTTGCCTGGCCCAGAATTAGCATTCCAACCAGCCCCAGAACCACCATGATATCCCAATTGCCACAGCCCGTGTTTTCAGGAACATCTGTGTCCATGTCCTCATCAAAATCTTCCTTGTGCTTGCGTCTCTTAGCCCGGTTCTGCATATAGTCCAGGATAATGCACGAGGTGTTTATAAATCTCACAACCGCAGTGGTGACGGTGAGCTGAGCAGACTCCATGCTTGCCATGGTATGGCATCTGCATGGGTAACCCAGGAAAAAAGGCGCAAAACGATTGTCTGCCGTTGCTTTCACGGAGGGAGGGGTGATTGACGACATGTACCCAAAAACACCCGTGACAATGTTTTTGCCCCATCAGCATTGGGAGCTTAACCCAGAATTCCAATGGGCAGCAGAGACTGCTGGATAGCTACCCACAGTGCACCGCTCTGTAAGTCGACGCTAGCCAGGATATTGAGGATACACTCCGCCGACTTAATGCGTTTAGTGTGGACATACGCAATCGACTGTATAAAATCGATTTCTAAAAATCTACTTCTATAAAATCGACCTAATTTCATAGTGTAGACATAGCCTTAGGCCTGGTCTACACGACGAGTTTAGGTCGAATTTAGCAGCATTAAATTGAATTAAGCCTGGACACATTCACACGGCTAAGTCCCTTTTTTTGACGTAAAGGGCCCTTTAAACCGGTTTCTTTACTCCACCTCCGACGAGGGGATTAGCGATAAAATCGGCCTTTGCGCGTTGGAATTGGGGTAGTGTGAATGGAATTCGACGTTATTGGCCTCCGGGAGCTATCCCACAGAGCTTCATTATGACCGCTCTGGACAGCACTCTCAACTCAGATGCACTGACCAGGTAGACAGGAAAAGCCCCGTGAACGTTTGAATTTCATTTCCTGTTTGCCCAGCGTGGAGAGCACAGGTGACCATGCAGAGCTCATCAGCACAGGTAACCGTGATGGAGTCCCAGGATCGCAAAAGAGCTCCATCATGGACCGAACGGGAGGTACGGGATCTGCTCGCCATATGGGGAGATGAATCAGTGCTAGCTGAACTCGGTAGCAGTAAATGAAATGGCAAAATATTAGAAAAGGTCTCCAAGGCCATGAAGGACAGAGGCCATAACAGGGATGCACAGCAGTGCCACGTGAAAATTAAGGAGCTAAGGCAAGCCTACCACAAAGCCAGAGAGGCAAATGGAAGGTCCGGGGCAGAGCCGCAAATATGCCGCTTCTACGCGTAGCTGCATGCCATGCTAGGGGGTGCAGCCACCACTACCCCAACAGTGTGCTTTGACTCCTTCAATGGAGAAACACACAGGGAAGTGGGTTTGGGGTACGAGGAAGATGAGGATGAAGATAATGTAGATAGCTCACAGCAGCAAGGAAGCGGAGAAACCGGTTTCCCCAACAGCCAGGATATGTTTATCTCCCTGGACCTGGAGCTAGTAACCCCCGAACTCACCCAAGGCGTGCTCCCAGACCCTGAGGGCACACAGGGGACCTCTGGTGAGTGCACCTTTGTAAATATTACACATGGTTTAAAAGCAAGTGTGTTTAATGATTAATTTGCCCTGGCAATCGCGGCCAGTATAGCTACTGGAAAGTCTGTTAACGTCTATGGGGATGGAGCGGAAATCCTCCAGGGACATCTCCAGAAAGCTCTCCTTCATGTACTCCCAAAGCCTTTACAAAAGGTTTCTGAGGAGGGCTGCCTTATCCCGTCTGCCATGGTAGGACACTTTACCACGCCAGGCCAGTAGCACATAGTCTGGAATCATTGCATAACAAAGCATGGCAGCGTATGGTCCCGGTGTTTGCTGGCATGGAGACAACATCCATTCCTTATCGCTCTTTGTTATCCTCAGGAGAGTGATATCATTCACGGTCACCTGGTTGAAATGGGGCAATTTTATTAAGGGGACATTCAGAGATGCCCGTTCCTGCTCTGCTGAACAGAAATGTTCCCCGCTGTTAGCCACGCGGTGCGGGGGAGGGGTAAAGTGATCATCCCCGAGAATTGGGTGTGGGGGGAAGGGGAGTTAGTTGGGTCTGTGCTGCATGTTAACCCGGAAACCGCAGCCCCTCCTTTTACATTGCAAACCCATTTTAAATGGCCAACCCAACGGGTGCTTGGTATGGGAAATGAGGGCGCTACTGTTTGAAACCATTTCCACATGTTAAGAAGCTTAAAAACACCAAAAGACTGTGGCTTACCATGGCTGCCTGCAAGCCGAAATCTGTTGCCTAGCACTGCGTGAGTGATCTCTCACACCAAACCGGTAGGCCCTCAATAAAAGAGGAAAAACGTGACCTTGTAACGAAAGCACATGTGCTGTGTAATGTGAACAGCAAAATTTAACGTGAAAGAGTGTACCCATTGTTCTCTAAAATGTGTCTTTTTTAACCACCTCTCCCTTCTCCTCCACTAGCTGCAAATGTTTCTCCTTCACAGAGGCTAGTGAAGATTAGAAGGAGAAAACGGCGGACTCAGGATGATATGTTCTCGGAGCTCCAGATGTCCTCCTACGCTGACAGAGCACAGCAGAATGCGTGGAGGCAGTCAATGTCAGACTACAGAAAAGCACAATATGAATGAGAGGAGAGGTGGCAGGCAGAATCGCGGGATGAATAGAGCAAGTGGCGGGCTGAAGATGATAGGTGGCGTCAGCTTGCAGACAGAAGGCAAGAGTCAATGCTCTGGCTGCTGGAGCATCAAACTGATATGCTCCAGCGTATGGTTGAGCTGCAGGAAAGGCAGCAGGAGCAGAGACCGCCGCTACAGCCCCTGTGTAACCAACAGCCCTCCTCCCCAAGTTCCATAGCCTCCTCACCCAGACGCCCAAGAACACGGTGGGGGGGCCTCCGGCCACCCAGTCACTCCACTCCAGATGATTGCCCGAGCATCAGAAGGCTGGCCTTCAATAAGAGTTAAAGTTTTAAACTGCAGTGTGTCCTTTTCCTTCCCTCCTCCCCCACCCAACCCGGGCTACCTTGGCAATTATCCGCCTAGTTGTGTGATGAATTAATAAAGAATACATGAATGTGAAGTAACAATGACTTTATTGCCTCTGCAAGTGGTGCTCGAGGGGGGGAGGGGAGTGGTTGGTTTACAGGGAAGTAGAGTGAACCGGGGGCGGGGGGGGATGGTTCATCAAGGAGAAAGAAACAGAAGTTTCACACAGTAGCCTGGCCAGTCACAAAACTTGTTTTCAAAGCTTCTCTGATGCGCACCACGCCCTGCTGTGCTCTTCTAACCGCCCTGGTGTCTGGCTGCGTGTAATCAGCGGCCAGGCGATTTGCCTCAACCTCCCACCCCGCCATAAATGTCTCCCCCTTACTCTCACAGATATTGTGGAGCGCACAGCAAGCAGCAATAACAATGGGGATATTCTTTTCGCTGAGGTCTGAGCGAGTCAGTAAGCTGCACCAGCGCGCTTTTAAACGTCCAAATGCACATTCCACCACCATTCGGCACTTGCTCAGCCTGTAGTTGAACAGGTCCTGACTACTGTCCAGGCTGCCTGTGTACAGCTTCATGAGCCATGGCATTAAGGGGTAGGCTGGGTCCCCAAGGATTTCAACATCCCCAACGGTTATTTTCTGGTCCGGGAAGAAAGTCCCTTCCTCCAGCTTTCGAAACAGACCCGAGTGCCTGAAGACGCGAGCATCATGTACCTTTCCCGGCCATCCCACGTTGATGTTGGTGAAACGTCCCTTGTGATCCACCAGGGCTTGCAGCAGCATTGAAAAGTACCCCTTGCGGTTTATGTACTCGGTGGCTTGGTGCTCCGGTGACAAGATAGGGATATGGGTTCCATCTATCGCCCCACCATAGTTTGGGAATCCCATTGCAGCAAACCCATCCACTATGGCCTGCACGTTTCCCAGAGTCACTACCCTTGATATCAGCAGATGTTTGATTGCCCTGGCAACTTGGATCACAGCAGCCCCCACAGTAGATTTGCCCACTCCAAATTGATTCCAGACTGACCAGTAGCTGTCTGGCGTTGCAAGCTTCCACAGGGCTATCGCCACTCGCTTCTCAACTGTGAGGGCTGCTCTCATCCTGGTATTCTGGCGCTTCAGGGCAGGGGAAAGCAAGTCACAAAGTTCCATGAAAGTGCCCTTACGCATGCGAAAGTTTCGCAGCCACTGGGAATCGTCCCACACCTGCAACACGATGCGGTCCCACCAGTCTGTGCTTGTTTCCTGGGCCCAGAATCGGCATTCCACGGCATGAACCTGCCCCAGTAACACCATGATTTGCACATTGCTGGGGCCTGTGCCTTGTGAGATGTCTATGTCCATGTCAATTTCCTCATCACTCTCGTCGCCGCGCTGCAATCGCCTCCTCGGCTGGTCCTGGTTTTGCTTTGGCATGTCCTGGCTCTGCATATGCTCCAGGACAATGCGCGTGGTGTTCATAGTGCTCATAATTGCCACGGTGATCTGAGCGGGCTCCATGATCCCAGTGCTATGGCGTCTGGTCTGAAAAAAGGCGCAAAACTAGTATCTGACGGACAGAGGGAGGGAGGGAGGGAGGGGCGAGTGACAACATGGCGTACAGGTACAGGGAATTAAAATCAACAAAGGTGGCTGTGCATCAGGAAGAAACACAAACAACTGTCACACAGAATGGCCCCCCCAAAGATTGAACTCAAAACCCTGGGTTTAGCAGGCCATTGATTTCACGGAGGGAGGGGGAAGCAAATGAATACAGAACAAATCTATTTTTTACATCTTAAGCTGGCAGATGACGGTGCAGCATGACTGATAGCCCTCAGCATCTTCTGGGTGCTTGGCAGAAAATACTGGGCGCTTGGCAGAAAATAGTGTACTAAGACTGATAGCCATCATCGTCAAGACAGTTTGATAGGACTGAGCATGTCTGCCCAGGTGCCCATGATTGACATGCAATATGACGACGATGGATATCAGACTTAATACACCATCTACTGCCAAAAGGCAAGGGGCTGCTGCTGTGTGCAATGCAGCCCCACATCTGCCAGCACCCAGATCGCCGATGAAGGCTACCAGTCATACTGCACCGTCTACTGCCAAAAGGCAATTAGCTGCTGCTGTGTAGCAATGCAGTACCACGTCTGCCGGCACCCAGATGACATATGGTGACGGTGAGCTGAGCTGAGCAGAGCGGGCTCCATGCTTGGCGTGGTATGTTGTCTGCACAGGTAACCCAGGTAAAAAGGCGCGAATCAATTGTCTGCCGTTGCTCTGATGGAGGGGGAGGTGCCTGACGACATGTACCCAGAACCCCCCGCAACACTGTTTTGCATCATTTGGGCATTGGGATCTCAACCCAGAATTCCAATGGGCGGCGGAGACTGCGGGAACTGTGGGATAGCTACCCATAGTGCAATGCTCCGGAAGTCGACGCTAGCCTCGGTACTGTGGACGTGGTCCGCCGACTTAATGCACTTAGAGCATTTTATGTGGGGACACACACAATCGGCTGAATACAACCGATTTCTATAAAACCGGCTTCTATAAATTCGACCTAATTTCATAGTGTAGACATACCCTTAGACTCAGAATTACTTTTATTTTATTCTTCCAGATTGGGCAACTTTAAACTTGACCAAATTCAGCGCAAGGTGTACAGGACCTATGATGGTTGGACTGTAAACAGGAATTAAAAGTAATTTAGGTCTTCAAACTTTCACCCTCAAAAAGAAATGGCTAATAGTTGATCCTTTTGGCGATTGCCAAGATTTTGAGAAAGAACAGCAAGCAGACTCAGTTGGATATATGTGAATATAAAATAGAATCATCTTATGGAATCCTATGTAAATTGGGATTTCCAACTAATATTAAATTTCCCTGTGCAGCTCAGTGAATGCAGCAAATGAAAGACTTGTGCATAACAATAGCACTAAGGAGTTCTGGACATGTGTGTCAAAAGGAGAAATTAGACCAAATTCTGCTGTCATACTACTATTAAACTGGAGTAATTCCATGGACTTCGGTAGAGTTATTCTGGTTTCATGCATGTGTAAATGAAAAAAGTGTTTAGTCAATTAGCCACTGAAGTCACTGGAAATCAGTGACTGTGTTATTGAAAAAAATAATATTTGCATTTCAAGAAGGACAATAAAGGCCATAAAAGGCAAACAACTCCTATAAAGAAGAATGGAAAGGTATTCAAAATATAAAGAAAGCACGTAGGAGATGGCAAATTGGATGACTGGGTATATCATTAGAAAAAAGTGAACACAAATGTAAAAAAGTAACAGAGAAAATCAAACTTCCCCTTCCAAAATAATACGTACTGAAACGTGGTCTAGCACAGAATTTCACAGCTAAGGCACAGATCCCATGGAGACCCAATGACTTCACTGTAGGTGTATTGCTATGCAGTGAGTTTCAGAACTCAGGTCTAAGACTGTATTACTTTAGTAAGCTAGGAAATAGGAAATATATTAGCGTTCTTTTTAAGGAACTAGATGAAGCACCATCGGGCTATATTTTATTCATCTTTAGCAATGAAGAAGGTGTAAATATTCTTTTATAGAAATTTCTCCCTCAGCAGAAACTGTAACTCTGCCCTGTAATGATACCATGCTAAAACACATTTGATTTTTTCCCCCTTACCTCGCCTACATCATAGTGCCACGACAAGGCAGAATTAAGGTTATCTAGGATATAATTAATAAAGACAGAAGATGGCAAATTAATAACCTAGGTAGGTAAAGTAATACAGGTGTGACATTAGAGTTCTGATAAGAAATCGACCTCTTTCTTGGCCCCAGTCACATAATATGGGTTGGGGATTACAAAAGGTTTGTACCACATGGCAGGGGTACTCCAGTGGCTGCTGCTACACACGGCATCAGAAACTTTGCTTGAAATATGAGATGGCCAGAATCTGATCTTAATTACTCTCGTATAATTTCTCTGGCTGCAGTGGAGTTGTGTTGTATTGATATGATTGTAACTGAGGTCAAAAATTTGCCCCAAGGCTTACAAAGGACCAAGCACTAGGTCTTCTATCCGACAAACCTTATAGAGCACTAAACGGAATGGCTGTAAGAAATAAAGAAGCTTTGGTGGATGTTTTCACAAGTTTATTGAGTGCAGAAGAGGTCTCCAAGGAAAAGGGATGACTAATACATAATGACAGTACTTTAAAAGAGGCTCTGTCGGGACACACTAGGAAGCTACACACTAGTCAGTTTGACATGAATTGTGAACAAAAGCCTTTGAAATTATTTTAAGAGTCAAATGGGAGAACATTTGGAAAAGCACAGATTGTCTGAAAATAGCCAACATGGTTTCAGGAAGGGAAGGTCATCATGCCTCACTGGCTTTGTGGCATTCTTCACAGATATTACTGCTGTGCTAGATCGGGGGTTGCAGTGTTCATCACATTGAGTGCTGGGAGTTTCTGAAAGTGGTTTGACAAGTTTCACAGTAGAAATTAATACGCAAGGTGTGGATTTTATGGAATTGGAGAAGACTGGCACATTTGGATAGAAAACAGGCTGAAAGAAAGATTACAAAAAAGATGACCTAAAATGGAAACATTTTAAAGCTGAAAGGAGGTTTGTAGTAAGAGAACTGCACAGATTAGGGAACTCTACCTTGCTTTTTAAAAATACAAGTAAGAGAGAAAGGAAGCACTTATTAATCTAACAGCACAAACAACATCGCCACATATTTTCATTAGAATATGTTACAATTATACTTTATAGAATCTTTTATCCCAGGATTTTAAAGCACTTCACAAATATTAAGCCTCACAACACCTCTGCAAGCTTGCTAAGCTTTGTTATAACCTTTTCACAGTTGGGGAAACTGAGGTAAAGAACTATTAATGACCTTCCCAAGCTCACACGCACTACTTTAGATGTTTGCAACGCCAATAACCCTTGCAGGGGAAATGCAGAGCCTTGCAATCAGGTCTTGGCAAGTATATAAAAGAAGAAATTATTTTTCAATATTTTGTTTTAAGAATCATTTATTCAAAGTTTTTAGGCCAGATCTTCAGCTGATATAAATCAGCAACAGAGCCAGCTCCATTGATGCCAGTGGAACAGGATTCAGCTCTTGAAGTGAGCCTAGAGGTTTTGTTTGAGCCTGATCCTGCAAGACACTCATCACCTTTAACTCCCATTGAAATCTTTTGGAGTTGAGGGTAGGTCTCACCTCCTCATAGTATGAGGGCTTGAGCAACTGTGTTTATTTACAAGCCCTTCGCTTTATCTTTAAATAAAACATAAATACAACTTTCAATTTGGCTTTTGAAATTAGACATAGAAGTGGTGTTTTGCCAGAGTAGCACCATAGCTATTGACCAGACAGAAAGCCTGTTTCATTTGAAACGTAATCTTTTGGGAGGGAAGAGCACTTACACTTATTATCATCACATTATTGAAAGGAGTGGCTGAACGTTTCACCCTTTAATTTTGTTATTATCCTACTGCAGTCACTAAAGCCCATGCTTCCAAGCTGCAATTGTAGTAAGCAATGTTATAGCAATTGCCCTTAGTTTTCTGAAGACAGGAGAAGCTTTTGGTGCTGTTGAGTGAGCTGTGTGATATTTTGCAGACAGTTTGTAATCCTGCCGTCGGTGCATCAGGAAAGAAATTATATCAACCCCTTCCAAATAGGCCTCGACTGTTTTCAAAAATAGCCTGCATTTAAACCCCAAGTTCTGTCACTCGTGAAAGACCATAATCTCGGAGTGTTTTCAAATCACCACTAGGCCAAGTGGCTATGTCACAGACACTAAGAAGCTGGAGTTGTTCATCCCTCCCAAGCTAAGTTAAATCTCTCCTGTGAGTAATGAATCACAGAGTCACAAATTTCACTGTTCATCCTTTTCTGGGATTCTCTTGAGGTTGATTGTAACTGTCCCTTATAGGAACCAGTGCTTTCCTCAGACTGCCTATAGTTTTTTTTTCTTTTTCCCTTCTTCCCTCCCTTTTCTGGTGCTTCTTTGCCCTGTCTTAATTTTTCTAATTAGCTTTGCTGGAAGAGTTTCACATGAAGAAGATAAGAAGGTGGTACTTACACTGTACAGTTGTTTTTCTTCTTCTTCTCTCTCTCTGTCTCTCTCTTTTTAAGACTTTGAAGGTCTGACTGAGTTTCCTGTTTGAACCATTAATTGAGGGGCTATAGGGGCATCTGACTGAAATGCTCTGGGCAGTCAAGCAAGGAAATTTAAAAGGAATCCATCTGAAATGCAATAAAACAAATATTTGGAGGGATTTTTGAGGAATTCCAGTATACCCTCTTATTTTATTAGCTTCATCAGGGCTTGATGAGGCAGGTACATTCTCCAAGTAACTGACAAAACCCTCTTTTATATCATTATTTAAGAGAGAACTCATGGTAACATGATGGCTACTAACCCACCAGAAAGATTTTGTGTAATGCCTTGTACTGACATTTTCAATTCTCTTTGGGAGGAGACACATTAAAATATAAACAAGAAATTAGAGTTATCCTCTGAATCTCTAACTTCTGGAATCAGCTATCTGTAGCTAGGAAACAACACAATAAATACCATTAAATTAGGGGGATTTTTTTTAATATAACATTGTTCCCATGAGTGCCCATGTCTTTCTCTTATGACAAACACTCAGTCACGTTCAAGCATTGCATCCTGTGAGTTTGATTCCAGTTTAGTAATATACCCACCAGAATGGCTGACTGGGGCCTTGGCTACACTTGCGCGTTATAGCGCAACAAAGCCGCCAAGAGGGCTCTACCTCATTCCCCGTCCACACTGGCAAGGCACGTAGAGCACTCTGACTCTGCAGCTGGAGCGTTCCTGGTACTCCACCTCCACGAGAGGAATAATGTTTGTTGTGCTCTCGCTGGAGTGCCGCGGCGCCAGTGTGGACACCTAATGCACTCTGATTGGCTCTGATTGGCCTCCGGAAGTGTCCCACAATGCCTGTTCTAGCCACTCTAGTCATCACTTTTGAACTCTGCTGCCCTGTCCTAAGGTGACCAAGCATCAGACCCGCCCTTTAAATTCCCTGGGAATTTTGAAAATCCCCTTCCTGTTTGCTCAGCCAGGCGTGGAGTGCTCTCAACGCATCTTTCCAGGTGGCCATGCCTCCACGCACCAGGTGATCCCCAGTATGGAGCAACGGTGAGGTGCTGGACCTCATCAGTGTTTGGGGGGAGAAAGCTGTGCAGTCCCAGCTGCGCTCCAGCCGTAGGAATTATGATACCTTGGGGCACATATCAAGGGCCATGATGGACAGGGGTCATGACCGGGATGCGGTGCAGTGTTGGGCTAAAGTAAAGGAGCTGCGGAATGCCTACCACAAAGTCCGCAAGCAAATGGCTGCTCTGGTGCTGACCCCGCGACCTGCAAATTCTACAAAGAGCTGGACGCAATACTTGGGGGTGATTCCACCTCCACTGCAATGAACACTTCTGAGCCCAGCACAGCGGGGGGAGAGGGGAGGAGGAGGAGGAGGAAAGCGCAAGTGATGGTGCTGAGGTGGGGGGAGACGTCCCGGAATCCCTAGATGCATGCAGCCAGGAGCTCATCTCAAGCCAGGAGGAAGGCAGCCAATCACAGTGTCCGGGGCTTGGGGAAGGACAAACAACAAAGGAGGTTCCTGGTAAGCGGCTTTCTTTTCGGGAAGGAAGTTTTTAGGTATGAGTTCTTTGGGCGATGAGGGGGGACCATTGCTGCACACAGGCAAGCTGCGTATGGGCCAGGGCGGTAGCCGCACTGTAGGAGAAGACCCTCCCTGGCTTCCCTGGTCACTCTCAGCAGCAAGATATCTTCCAGGACGAACTCCTGTGGAGAATGTGGGACAGTGTTCAGTGTAGGTGCCCCCTGCAGCTGTTGGCTCTCCCCAAGGCACAGAAACCCAGAGGACAGTACAGCCATGAAACAATCAGTCCCCATGGACCCTGTGCTTACTCACCATTTCTGGGGCTCCCGTGGGTTATGTGCGTTCGCTTTGGGACAGGCAAAGTATGGTTTTTGTGATTGCCTCTTTAAGTGCGGGGGAATCATTGCTCTGTCTGGTGTGTACAATGCTTCCTCTTTTAAGTGTTGCATTTTGCCTGTATAGGTGCAACCTTGAGATCTCAGCCGTCAGTCTTATCACCGGCCGACATACTGAGAAGACTCAGGAAGAGGCCGTGTAAAAGCAAAGAAGACATGCTGCATGAAGTCATGCAGCAGTCTGTAAACGAGAATCGAAAGGCACAGAAGTAGAAGGAGAGCGAAAGGAGGATCCGCCAGGAAAACGCGACGCACCGGCGGCAAAGCACGGAACAGCCGATTAGCATAATAGAGCGCCAAGCAGACTCTATTCAGGCGCTCGTCAAAATGCAGGCGGAGCACTACCGCGCTCGCCTCCCCCCCCACAGCCCTTGTCCCAAAACTCTTCCCCTTGTGCCCCCATGTCCCCTCCAACCCACTTTCCCCAACATCTGGGTTCTTACTGTCCCCAGCTGCCTTCTACACCCGTAGCTTCATCACCCACCTACGAAAACTACGACCCTTATCCACTGCACTCAACCCCCCTCAACATGCCTTATAGCCAGCCTGAAGTGCAGCACTCAGTGCACAGCACTCCAGACAGGACTCGAGAGTATGAAATCAGGACATACTCAAGCCTATGAGTGAACCAGTCCCCACCCCACCTCCTTGCCCTTTTGGTTTTTCTGTTTTTTATTTATTGAAAAAAAAAAAAAAAAAAAAAGTATTTTCTTTTCAATAAATGGAGTTTTTTACTTTGAAAACATACTTCATTAGTGCATAAAACAAAATATACTTTAGCCCAGGAAAGCAACAAGAACTGCAAGTCAGTGTACCAAACACAGCCACTGCACTTAACTCCCGTGCAGAGCACCAGACATTACTGGTGGCTTTCAGCCTCAAATTGCTCCCTCAAGGCATCCCTAATCCTTTCATCCCCACACTGGGCCCCTCTAATAGCCCTGCTCTCTGGCTGTGCAAATTCAGCCTCCAGGTGTTGAACCTCTGAGGCCCATGCCTGAGTGAAGCTTTCACCCTTCCCGTCACAAATATTATGGAGGTGTAGCAGGGTGGCTACCCGCTCCAGCCCTGACAGGGTTAAAACCAGCCCGAGGAGAGGGCTGGGAGAACAGCTCAGGCTGAGTGGGAAGCAACTCAGCAGGGGCCACGCCCCAATCAGAGCCCAGCTGGTCCTATAAAGGCTAGAGCCTGGAGCTCAAGAAGACAGTCTTGGGGCAAGGGGGGCAGAAACCCAGTGAAAGGGCACCGGGGTCCTGGGAGGAACACGGGGGCCAGAGTGAGGTAAGGTGGATCACCGGCCTGCAGAGGGCGCTCCTGGCTGGAAAATGAGCTAATTCCTGAGGACAACCAGCAGAAGATGCCACAGGGGTGAATCCAACTCCTTACAGGAGGGTACAGCACGCGGATATAACCACGGGGATGCTGTCAGCGGCCCTTCAAATGGCCAAAAGCACACTCCACAGGCATTCAGCACCTGCTCAGCCTGTAGTTGAACCATTCCTGGCTGCTGTCCAGGCTCCCTGTGTAGGGTTTCATGAGCCACGGCATTAAAGGGCAAGCGGGGTCTCCAAGGATCACAATGGGCATTTCGACTTCCCCTACGGTGATCCTCTAGTCTGGGAAAAAAGTCCTGGCTTGCAGGTTCTTGAACAGGCCAGTGTTCCGAAAGATGCGTGCGTCATGCACCTTTCCGGGCCAGCCTGCGTTAATGTCAATGAAATGACCACGCTGATCCACAAGCGCCTGGAGAACCATGGAGAAATACCCCTTTCGGTTAACGTACTCGGAGGCTAGGTGGGCTGGTGCCAAAATAGGAATATGCATCCCATCTATCACCCCTCTGCAGTTAGGGAAACCCATATGTGCAAAGCCAGCCACAACGTCATGCACGTTACCCGGAGTCATGGTTCTTCTGAGCTGGATGTGATTAATGGCCCTGCATACTTGCATCAACACAATTCCAACCATCGACTTTCCCACTCCAAACTGGTTAGCGACTGATTGGTAGCTGTCTGGAATTGCCAGCTTCCAGATTGCAATAACCACCCGCTTCTCCACTGGCAGGGCAGCTCTCAATTTTGTGTCCTTGCGCCGCAGGGTGAGGGCGAGCTCAGCACACAGTCTCATGAAAGTGGCTTTTCTCATCCAAAAGTTCTGCAGCCACTACTCATCATCTCAGACTTGCAGGACGATGTGATCCCACCACTCAGTGCTTGTTTCCCGAGCCCAAAAGCAATGTTCCATGGTGGAGAGCATGTCCGTGAATGAAACAAGCAATTTCGTGTTGTATGCATTACTCGACTCGATATCATCATCAGACTCCTCACTGTCACTTTGGATCTTAAGCAGTCACTTGACTGCCAAACGAGATGTGCTGGCAAGACTCGTCAGCATGTTCCACAGCAGTTCGGGCTCCATTCCTGCAGACCAAAAGGGAAGACAAAGCACACTCTGCACAGAAATTGTTGAAAGATGGTGCCAAATGTGGACGGAAACACAAGGATTGCTGGGATGCGAAGCGATGCATCACGGGGCATTGGGACAGAATCCAGAATGCCCCGCACCCCATGCCCTCTTCCCACAAGCCACAGTGCCAGAATGGGAAGAGATGCTCTGTGGGATAGCTGCCCATAATGCACCGCTCCAAATGATGCTTCAAGTGCCGCGAATGTGGCCGTGCTAGTGCGCTTGCAGCTGTCAGTGTGGACAGACTGGAGTGCTTTCCCTGGTGCGCTCTCCGAAGGCTGCTTTAACACAAAGCGCTCTACATCTGCAAGTGTAGCCATGGCCTGGGTTTGTGTACACGTACAGTGCATGTATGACAGAATGCATAACATTGAGGTGTGGCAAGATAAAGAAGTTTTACTGGTACTCATCCGAGAGAGCCACAATGCTAGCAAGGTGGCAAAGGTATTGATAAGCTACAGTTAACCCAAAGTAACACAATGTGGCTCTATGTCGCCCCCTCGTGGCTAGATCACATGTAGAGTTCGTGCTTTTACATCCAGAGGTTGCCAGATTCACTGCTTACAGATGACCAAACCAAAGGGTATTGTTAGAAGCAGGGCTTGGACAGCTATGCTATACTGGTACCTCTCTGAAGCTACTATCTGCTCTCCAGAATCTCAGCTTTCATTTAAAAAAAAAAGTCTCTCGCTGTTGTGAAGAAAACCTCAAAAAAGCGAAACAAGTATAACCAAGGCAGAGATGAGTCTGAGGGCTAATCTACTCTAGAATTACTACATCGGTGCAGCTGTACCAATGAAGCTGTGCCACTGTAGTACTGCTAGTGCAGATGCTCTATGCTGATGGGAGAAAGCTCTCCAGTCGGCTCCCCCTGAGCGACTTAAGTTATATTGAAGTAAGCACTAGTGTGTACAAGCCCGGAGAGAGCCAGGAACAATAGCTCTGAGAGGTGTTAACTTGCCTCATTCATCTCATATATGTGTTAACTCCGATACCCAGTGATGCTAATTTAAATGTGGATATTGTTGAGTATTCCATTCTTTGTGTAAGAATGTTGGGGAAGATTTGACAATTTACCATGAGTGACCTTTCATTTGGTGACACAAGTGGATGGAGTTTAAAAGATACCACCACTTATTTTTTTCCCCAATCAGGAAAGACCCTTCACCCCCAGTCCTGTGCTCAGTGCAGAGAGAGGAAGAGAATGGGCCAGAACCAGGGGGAAGGTAGGTACCCACTGTATGTGGGCAGAGCTGGGACCCCAGACCGGCAATGGGCTGCGCGGGTCCGGCAGCTGGCATCCCGGCTGGCAGGAGCCAGCGGATGGAACCCCTGAGTGGAAGTGGGCTGTGGGGTGCCGGCCCCCAGCCCTGCACAGCCCGCTGCCGATCTGGGGTTCTGGCTGCCGGACCCCTGCCAGCCAGGGTCCCGGCCGCAGGCCCTGCTCAGCCCGCTGCCAGCCTAGGTGAACAGAACCCCAGACCAGCAGAGGGCTGAGCGGGCCGGCGGTGTAAGATCAACATTTTAATTTAATTTTAAATGAAGCTTCTTAAACATTTTGAAAACCTTGTTTATTTTAAAATACAACAATAGTTTAGTTATATAGTATATAGACTTATAGAGAGAGACCTTCTAAAAAACATTAAAATGTATTACTGGCAGGCGAAACCTTAAACCAGAGTGAATAAATGAAGACTCGGCACACCACTTCTGAAAGGTTGCCGATCCCTGTTCTAAATGGATACTCTTTCGGCTATTAAGAAGTAAAATTAACGATCTTTGAAATTATTCCATCGCCATCCAATTCTCCTTCAATGAAGAATGTAAAACAAGGCAGGAAAATGGGGGTAGATCTTTAGGGTAAAAACAAAATTAACATGTAATTGAAATTTTAATTGCCTTTAGTGGCTCACACTGTATTCTAAGATTTCACAAGCAGTTGTCTTTCACACCCATCAGGCTTTTAAGGCCCTGAACACACTATGAAATACAACCATTACTAAACACAGTTGTCAGCAATAAGTGTAGCTGAACTGGTTCTGAACATGATTTAGTTGTAAGTGTAAACAAGAAGAAACTACGTTCGCCTTTGGGTCAGCTACACTGACCTTGGTCAACTGTGTTCAGTAATGGCTGTATTTCATAGTGAAGACAAGACCCAAAATGGCACACTGCATTCTATATCAGTCAACTTACAGAATCATAATCATTGTGCAAAATATGCCTTGTGAGGTATCAATTAAAAAAGTCACTGATCATCAACATTCTTCTGTAATGTATGAACAAAATGCATATTAAGAGTTGTGAACATAAGATAAAATTATTACTACAATGTGTTTACCAGATAAGTGTGGGGCAGGGGTAAACTAGTTTCTCAAAGATAAAGGCCAAGCTCTTGCCTCTAGCCACAGGTCAAAGTTGATTGGCAATCACCAGTCAAATGACCATTCTTTGTTAAAGAAGTGGGGGCAGGAACAGATCGACCTGCATTTTAGCAAACAATATGGAAACTCTTTCATCATGAGACTCCATATCTGCTTCCTCACAGCTAGCATTAACCTTACCTAGGAGTAACCCTCAGGAAAATGCATTTTGAAGGGTGACTAGACTATAAAAAGTGAGAGGCAAAAGCACCCAAAGTCATCTCTCTCTTTCATCTAAGATGAAAAAGGACCCAGCCCTTTGACTTTGGGGGCACCTCCTGACCTCTGAATTTGGTCAGCCATGTTGCTGGGAAAATGTGGTAAGGATTTGACCTTGAACCAAGTCTAGCTTGTTAAGTTTTTGCTACTAGAAAGTATTTTTTCTTTATTTCTCTTGTAACCATTTCTGATGTTAATACCAGACACTAAATTCACTTTAAATTCTACCTTTTGTTGAGAAACGTTTTTTATTTTTAATCTAAACTAATCTAGTGTTGTATTTAAACTGAACTGTTTGGTAACTCCGTGTAAAGTAGCCAGCTGTTGAATATTGACTCTTTACGGGGGCAATGGACCTTTAATGTCTGAACTTCCCAGGAAAGGGCTAGACAGTGCAGAACATGTATTTTGGGGAAAATTCGAGCTGGGAGTGTGTTGAGAACACTGCAAATAGTAACCAAGGTTGGTGGAGGCCAGTGCGACTGGACTGTTGCTGACAACCTGCTGGGTCAGAGTTGCTGGACCAGGGCTGCTGATATACACAGACACTCAGGGAGAGACCTGCATGATGCTAGTAGACTATTTGAAAGTGGCCCTGGTTGGGATCTACAATAGTAAAACATTGTGAGGCTCCCAAGGTTGTGGGAGTGACAACCTATTACTGATGTGGATTGCACCCCAGAACATGACATCACTTAGATGTCCAGCTCCCATTGTAGACTTGAAACTGTTCTGCAGAAACTTGAGAGACAGCTGCAGAACAAATCAATATGAAACCATAATATTCTCAAACAGGATACTTCTCTCTCCTTTACTCCCACTTATTTCTCCCATCCTCTCTCCCACCATAAACCCTTGGCCATGGCTTAAATTACAGATTCAAGATCCCAAATCCAAGCATTTTAACGTTTTTGAGATTGGGAGGTTTGGAATCCAAACCCAGATCTGAATATCACAAGTTGTTCCCTTCTCTGTAATGGGACACACCAAAATTACAAACCCAAATATTTCCAAACTGTGTGTGAGTATTTAGGAGGTTCTAAAAGTGTGTTGAAATCTATGTCTGAATCCACATTTGCAGCTTTAGTTTAAATAGCAATGGCTCAAGATATGGCTCACTGAATTCAACAATTCTCTCTACATTAAGAAGACCCCGCCAAACCCTTGAAAAGTAGCCAGTGTGACCCTCAGGTAGATAATGTTTGTGTTCCCCTGATTCAATGGTAAAAAAAAAACCTGTTCTCAGAGACTGGGTGAGAACATTAAACACCAAAACTATGTTTAGTGTAAAAAATATTCAGAAAATGTAAAAGCAAGTGCTCACATCAAAGTGTTCATGACTGTTCTGAATGGCATTTGTATTTCCAGGCTTCCACAGTATTATTTGTTTTAGTATTTGTGGTTGATCTGCACTAAAACCAAGCAATATAGTCTGAGAGTGTATCATGAAGGGATAATCTGGGGAAACAGTGTAATTTTATACTGTTTCCTGAACAGCATCAACATCAAAATGTTCCCAAACTGAAAACAAAAACACATCACCCAGCACAGTGCAAAAGGGTCAGGTCCAGATCAGATTGGAACTCTGATTGTGGTACATGTTTCTCCTCCTCCAACCTGTGCTATACAGGGTATTTGCTAAATTGGTCACTGGACAAGTTTTTAATCACCCAAACAAGGTGTTGGAAAAATAAGGATAAACACAAAAGAATGGAGAATAATTAAAAAAAAAGTTTGGAGGTAGCCCAGGGTAGGAAGCTGATTTACAAATTGCAATCAAGAAGCAACAAAATAATTGCACGTAACTGAAGCACATAGGATTAGCTATTCTGCAGAAGATGCCAATAATACGTCTTGTTCAGATTCCTCTTTCTGACAGTGGCAATGTTGATTGCTTTAAAAGAAGGTGTAAAATATTCCTAATACACCTACCCTTCCAATATTGTAACATGATGGCAGGGAGAAAGATTTCCTCCTGACCTCAGGAAACAAGCGTTTTTTTTTTTACATAGGCTTCAAGCTCTTTGAGGGTAGAGATAATCTTTTCATTATACGCATGTACAGCATCTAGCATAATCGGACCCTGATTGTTGATGTGGGCTTCTAGGCACTACTGCACATGAATAAATATAAATAATAAGTAATAACTCTAGGAATCACGAGAACTGAAACCATGAACAATTTTATCCTAAAAAGTGTAACTGCAGGTGATATTCTTATTCCAACCAATATTATCTCATTGTTTCTTTGTATTCCCCTATCTACCTGTCTGTATCCTTCTGTTGTTTCTTGACTTCTACTTAGATTGTAAGCTCTTTGGATCAGGGACTCGTAGACACTGTGGTGATACAAATAATAAATCATTGTAATAATACTATTAAAGTCTATTTTTAAAAAAACTTACTAAGCTATAATGGGTACATATGAAATTGAATGAACTTTTTATTTTAGAGATTTTCCCTGTGCAATTAAGGAATATTGTTGGAGCCAGTAATATCTCAATAACGGGAATTAATTTTGGGGGCCTGATTCTCCATTGCCCTGTGCCTTGTATTATCATTTATACCGGTACAAAGAGAGTGTAAAAGGATACTGCATCAGAATGTCTGGATTTTGCACCTACTTTGCATGAGGGTATACGTGACAATACAAGATGACGGGTAGTGAAGAATCAAGCCCTACATTGAAGAATTCGATTTTTTTTTTTTTTTTTTTTACAATTTCAATAGATAATGTCAATATTTATTTTTAAGCATTAATTTTTATTGATTTGAATTTTTACAGTTTTGCACAATTATGGATTTTAAACATGCTTTCAGTTTTTATTTATTTACATTTTCACATTTAACCCTAAGCACCCCTATTTTCACAACTGAAATAATATTTATTCACAATATACGTTGTGAGGTATCATATGAAAACTCATAATATACTGGTTATTAATATCACTTTAAAATGCAGCTGATAATGTTATATGTGAAGTTATGAATTCCCTCTGTAAGATGTTACAAAAATATATTTGAACAAGGTAAGTATACGAGTGGGTAAACAGTTTTATTCCTGACAAAGGAAAGGCCAGCACCTCCATCCAGGTGCAATCATAGTCAAGGAGCTTTTCATTGGCATATTGGAGGCTGCAGAGACAGACCAATTTGCATTATAGAAAGTACCAATGGGGAAGCAACCAATGGGGAACCTTCTCCATCATCTTTCCTCACAGCAGGGGCACTCAACTTTGAGAATGATCCATTTCAAAAGTGCATTTGACTATAAAAGAAAGTGGCAAAGAATCCAAAGCTATCTTTCACCCAAGATGACAAAGGAATTGAACACTTTCTGCTTTGTGAGAGATCCTGTCCAACAGTGTGGTCAGCCACCTTGCTGGAAGGAAGTGTGGTAAGAACTTTAACAAAACTATAGTGTTTTTCATTTGTATTTTTATAACCATTTCTGACTTTATCCCTTACTCTTGAACTCACTTAAAACCTACCTTGTTTGAGTAAATAAACATTGCTTTACTTTTATTCTAAATCAATCCAGTGCTGTGTTTGACTTGAAGTGATTATGAATTCCAGTTAAAGCAACAAGCTACTGTGCTTTTGTCTCTTCAAAGGACCAATGGACCTTATTAGCCTCTGAATGTTCCAGGAGAGGGCTGGACATTTCAGGGCAGACAGTTTTTGGGGAAATTCTGGACTGGGAGTATGCTGTGGTAACTTGGCTAGTAGTAACCAAGGCTGGTGGAGATCAGAGTGTGACTGTGGTGTGACAAGCAGGCTGCTGGAGTCAGAACTGCTGAACCAGGGCTGGTCAACTCACAAACACTCAGTGCATGCATATATACTGGTTGGGAGCATCCAGACATGGAGCTACAGCAGCAGAGCATTTTATGGCACTTAGGGTTACAGGACAAGCAGTGACACAACCTCTCACTGGTATAAACTGCATCCAGAATGTGGCAGTTAGACACAGGGGGTAAGTCAGATAATATTTATTTATTGACAGTAGAGGAGATTTAAAAAGTGAATTGTCAACATCACATGCCAAAGTATACACAGTAAATATCCTTAAATCAAACTCTAATATATTCTTAAGCAGCATTTTTCTTACCTTTTTCCTATCTGTATATTTTGATTATTATTGATGGTAATATTTTGTCATGTGTGTGTACAGTGAATTGACATTTGCCGACATTTACCTATAAAAATCTAATCCTTCCAAGCATACCTATATGTTCACCTACTGTATTTTCCTCAATAATAATATCCTACAGTACTGGCTTTCCAATGGATAATTATGCACTGAATTAATAAGTATCTTTTTATTAATTTTAAATTTCTTGGGGCATATCCTGTAGCTGGTATAAATCAGCATAGCTCTATTGAACAGTCATTGAAGTTAATCGAACTATGCCTATTTACATCAACGGAGGATGTGGCTCAAGGCTGTCCTTTTAATTTAATGAGTGTCGTCTGCTTTGTATATCCAAAAAAGGGTAAACAGAAGCACCCAATTGGTACTAGCCACTATATTATATACCTCTCTTGCATCTCATCTTATTTTGCATCTTTCCACATGAAATAATCCTAGGGCTTAATTGTTGCACTGAAAATGGCCCTGAAATGAGCCACTGAAAATGATCATGCAGGCATTTCAGATGGATGCTTCAGACAAGCATAATGTTTCCAGGAGTCCTCAGGGAACACTGCAGTTGTACCATGCTTCAAGAGGGATCAGTGTGCACTTCTTCTCTGTGGAAGGGCAGAAGGGCTGGGACTCTGAACGCCTCTCCTTTTTGAGATGCTAGGACTGCTGTTGTTACTAACTTGGAGGACTCCATGTGAGGGCTGGGCATAATCAGGGCCCTAGGTTTTTTTACATCTCCCCTATGGAAGCTGCTCCCTCACCCGTACATATCATTAATATTTTCCTTCTCTGGACTTTTCCTACTGGGGTTGTGTCCTTTATTAGCCTAAAGTCGCCAAAAAATGAGCACAGCATCCCAAATCACATACTGTCTTATATAAGGCATTATAATATTTTCCATATTATTCACTACTTTCTTAACATCTTACTTGCTTTTTTATTTATTTATTTTTTGACTGCCACTGCATATTTAGCAGACATCTTTACTGAGCTATCTAATATGAGGCCTAAATGTCTTTTTTTTCTTCCTGACCACAGGAAAAGCTATATAATACAATCAACACTCTGTTCAGGAAAGGTAGCCCTTTCTCTCTGCAAGGTATCCACAAGCCAATCCGTTTTCCCAAATTTGTTCATTATTCATAAACTGTTTGAGAGAACACATTTCAGCCTTTGGACAACCCATGCACTGAGCACTGTGACTGTTCAGCAAATAGGCTGTTGTGAAAATTTGTATGAACAAAATTCCTGTCATACTAATGTTCACAAACAACAGACCATAAAAGGGTTCAAAAAGCCTGACTCAAACCCCAGATTCTTATTTGATCAGAATTGTTTATGAGCAAGATTTTATGCTATTCCACCAGTTCTAGTTATAATTAATTCGGAACTCAGCAATAGTTATGAATAGTTTAAATTGTTCTTTGCAGTGGGCATTACCTTGCACTTGACTACTCTGTTATGAACTCCATGTTATTGCAGAATGCCCTCATTATGTTAGGTCATAGGAGGATAGGAATTACCAGACCAGACCAGACCAGCAGTACAGATATGGGAATATCCTGTCTCCCACAGAAGCTAGTTCTAGATGCTTTAAAGGAAGATATAAAAATCCCCATAATGGACAATTATGGAATAACTTCCTGTGACGGGGCAGCTGCCCCTCACTGGCTGTCAAAGGGTTAATAGCAGCCCTTGGAGCGGCTGTGCAGAACCCAGCCAATCAGAGGAAGCTTAGAAGCAGCCAAGCAGGGCCAGGCTTGGAAGGCTGAGAAGGGCTGCAGGGCAAAGAGGGGGGCAGTCTCCCCCTGGAGGGCAAAGGGAGAAGAACTGGCTCTTAGAGAAGTACCTGGAACAGAGCAGTGCTGGCAGGGTCAGGGGAGCAAGCGTAGCTCCAGCCTGGCTGGCTCCCAGACTATGGCCTTGATACATGGGCTGAGTAGTTGCTGGGGCTACGGGGAAGTGGCCCAGAGAAAGCAGGTAGCGGTAGAGGGGAAGGAGAGGCAGTGAGCTAGCTATAGGGTCCCTGGATCAGGGCCCAGAGTAGTGGGCAGGCCTGTGCGCCGCCCCCCATTTGCCTCACTGGCCGCCAAAGGAAGTGGCCAACCAAAGGACTGCAGTTTGCCCCTAAGCGAGGGGCTGGACTAGGGGCTGCAGTTCGCCATTGCGGTGAGAGGCCGGGCAAAGGACTGCTGGTTCCCCTGGAAGGGGGGAGACAACGGAGTTGGGCACAGCCAGAGGGCCATGCCCCGAAGAGGACGCCACAATCTGAGAATGACACAGGTCCCCACAGACAGCGAAGATAGTGGAGAAGCAGCAGACGGAGAATGAGACACCATAAGAGGAGTGTGCCCTGCTGATGGACAGAGCTAATTCCTGGAGCAAACAACAGGAGGCGCCATAGTGGTGAGCACAACCTGTTACACTTCCTCAGAGGGGAAGTGTCTTCTTAACACTGAGCAGTTAATGGTTGCCTTTTGTCCTGTAACATGAGAGCTTATATCCCTTATATTTTTTATCTTGTCTGAAATAATGGTGGATGTTCTTTTTATCTATATAAGTGTCAAATCTGTTTTTGAATCCTGATAAATTCTTAGCCTCACTGACAACCAGTAAAACAAAATAAATATTGGCCGAGGAAAGCAAGACTCTCCGCTCAACTTGATGGCATTTCTCTGTCTGGATGTAATGTGATAACTATTAAATGCGGCATTTGATCAATTCCAAAATGGAAGTGAACCTAAAGCCAAACCCTAATTCCAAACAGCCCTGAACTTTGGGAATGCTCAAAGTCAAAATTTGGATCCAGATCTGAATTTTGCAAATGGCATTCATCCTTATATTGGGCCAGCCAGCACTACAGAGCCCAACACCCTTAAGCTTTAGAGCGCTTGAAACTGGACCTGAATTTTGCTGTTTCAGCTGCTACTTCATCTCCGCTACACACAATCAACTGTTTTCTGCCAGAGCCAATCATTACCTGCACATAGTATTCATAGATTCATAGATTATAGGACTGGAAGGGACCTCGAGAGGTCATCGAGTCCAGTCCCCTGCCCGCATGGCAGGACCAAATATGCCAAGCTCTCTAGACGTAACAACAGTTACGCATGATAAAACAAATTCGAAGACTTCTCCTTTTGCGAATAGCAAGAATCTACCCCTATTACTGAGAGGTCAGTAAGGTCTTTGTCTCTTCCCATAGTGCTACCAAAAAGTTTGGGACTCAGTGGGAAATGTTACTTGAGAATTTACTAGAGTTTAATTTAAGGATATTTACTTTGTATATTTTGACATGTGATGTTGACAATTTGTGTTTTAATGGTTATAAAACTTTAACTTTTTGAATCTCAATGTCTCCTCTCATTAAAAATTTATTGTCTGACATAATTTTGTGCAACTGTGAAAATTTAAAATCGATAAAACCCTAAGAAAGGTTTACAAATAATCATAGAGATCTGTTGAAATTATAAAAAGAATAAAAATCGAATTTTGCCAGGACTGCTATAGATTTTGATGAAAGTCAGAAAACCAGAAAGCAGAACAGGGGGACACACGAAGCCACTGGCATCTGGTCAGCTGACCCATCAGTTCAACCAGGTCTGTAATTATCTATAGATCAAAGAAAGAGTGGCACAGCCATTAACACCTTCCAGAATAACAACACCCCATCTCAGATCTGCCTATCATCCTAATACAGTTTAAATGTTGATACCATGAATGACCTCCCTCCCAGACAGAAAAGAAATAATAATGGTGGGGAAAGGGAGAGTGTACACAGAGTCCCAGGCATGGGCGTGAGAAAAAGGGGGAACCTGGTATGGAAGAAGAGGAAATGGGGGGCAAACAGACTCCCTTACATGGGGTAGAGAAAGGCATAAAGAGCCCCTGTCATGGTGGGGCAGAATAGGGAACATAGTATGGGGCGGGGGCTATAGGGGACACATAGAGGCCCCTTGTATTAGCCAGAGAGAGGATTAGGGGGAAAATGGGGGACAGTGGTATGGCAAAAGGGAAAATGAATGATGCAGAGCCCTGGCACATGGCAGAGGGGGAAAAGAGGTCACACATAGCTGCTGGCATGGGGAGACAAATGGGGGGACACTGGCATGGGAGAGGGGGAAATAGGGATCACACAGAACCCTTGGAATGGGCAGAGATGCAATGGGGGAAGGATGGAATGAGGGAGGGGGATAGGAGGGTGGTACACAGGGAGGGTGGAATTATAGGACGAAAGGACCCCCTGGTGTATGCAGTGTGCTTTGCCTATAGAGGCAACAAAGCATGCAACTCTCTAGCTTCATATAACTAAAACCTGGAAGTGAACCCAAAGCCAAACCCTAATTCCAAACAGCCCTGAACTTTGGGAATGCTCAAAGTCAAAACTTGGATCCAGATCTGAATTTTGCAAATGGTATTCATCCTTATATTGGGCCAGCCAGCACTATGGCGCTCAACACCCCTAAGCTTTAGAGCGCTTGAAAACTGGACCTGAATTTTGCTGCTTCAGCTGCTACTTCATCTCCGCTACACACAATCAATTGTTTTCTGCCAGAGCCAATCATTACCTGCACATACTATGCCAAGCTCTCTAGATGTAACAACAGTTAAGTATGATAAAACAAATGTGAAAACTTCTCCTTTTGCTAATAGCAAGAATCCACCCCTATTACGGAGAGGTCAATAAGATCTTTGTCTCTTCCCATAGTGCTACTGAAAAGTGTGGGACTCAGTGGGAAAATTCCATGAAAGTCTTTACTTTGATTCCAGAGAAAAATATTATGGATTCAAAACTATCAAAATTTTGCAAATGACATCTGTCCTTAGAATGGGCCAACCAGCACCTAAGATACAAACACCCTTAAGCTTTAGGTTGCTTGAAAACTGGAACTAAAATTTGACGCTTAAGCCCTTTCCTATTAATCATGTGAACCTCTAGCTAGAGCCGTTCAGAAAAAGAAATTTGTAAAATTCCAATATTTCTTTTCATTCCAAACTGGGACAGAAAGCCAAAATATCAAACATTTTCACAGAAAGAAAAGTTACAAAAATTTTCATATCAGGATGTCAAAACAAAAGAAAATTGATCTGTTTGATTGAAAGAAAACATTTAATTTTGAAATGTCTATACAAAACAAACATTTCAAAATGTTAATTCAAAATGAAACATTTGCTTCTAATTTTCCTTTTAAAAAGTCACTGAAATCACTATCTTCTCACTAAAAAAGGTCTTTGATGAAATCCCATATTTCATCAAGAAAATTTTGTTGAAAAATGTGAATCAGATCTAATAATTATGTTTTTTTGTAAAATAGTATTTCCTTCAGTTTACATCCTTATGATTTTAAAGATATCTTTATCATCTCCTTTTATATCTTCATCATCTCCTTTTCTTCACCTCCTCTCTTCACAATCCTAATCTTTTCAGTCTGTCCTTACATGGGACTTTTACCGTGTCTCTCATCATTTTCTTCAGTCATCCCTGCACCCCATTCTTTTTAAGAGGGGGTGACCCGCAATGAACAGAGTATTCCAGTTAAGAGAGCATCATCAATTTATATAATGGCAATCAGAAAATTTTGCCAAAAACAAAATTTCAGTGAATAAAAGGAAACTAACATGTATTTATTTAATGAAATTTGGTTGTATTTCCCATTAAGAATTTGAGGTTCGGGTTTGAACCAACAAAAAAATTAATTCAGAGAAGGTAGACCAGGTCAAATAAAACAGAAAAATATGTACACTTCCTGTAGGATATCTAAATCCTTTAGGGATTTGTAACTTGGCTTGAACATTTCAAGAACTTTGTATTTTACAAATGCTTTAAATGTTCAAATAGATAAGCATTGCCAGGGTAGGAATCTTTTTGTTCTCCTATAGCCTAAAAACTCTTGGGTTTTTAAGCTCTCTTTTTTTATTAAATTGAACACTATAAAATATGACTGAATCCACAAATCAATCATTAACATTCGACACAAACAGTCCAGCATGTTTTCTCATGTTTATATGATAATTCGCTCATGCTTTCAGGTCATTGCCAAAATCAGTCTTCATCCAGTTTCATTGGGTTAACACACAGAAACTTCTGTTTATTTCACTCTTATACTAACAGTAGTTAAAAGGCGAGGACACACTATAAAACACACATGATTATCATGGAATACATAACACTGAAGGATATGGAGAGTCTAGAACAGACAGAAACAAAGTATTCAGCAGCCACAATTAATAAAACACTAACAGTATCCTTATTTATTTTCAATAATATAGGGTATTAATCAGGAATGCAGATTAACTATTATTTATTTAATACCCATGCTGTGCTTATTTCTATACAGTGCACTAAGTAAAGAGAGTTCCTGCCCAACAGTTTACAACCTAAAAGAGAGATACATCAAAGCCAGGACACATTGGGAAATTTACAGGTGGGTGACGGCAGCTCATTTATTATGGATAAACTCATTTAGTTTGGTTATTATTAATATTATGTTAGTACAAAGAGTTCCAAGTGCTTCAATCAGGATCTGGGCACCATTGTACTATGTGCTCTATAAACACATGTAAAGACAGTATACAAAAATGTAAGATGGAAATAAACAGGGCATTGAGGCTGGTATTTTTAGTGCAGTAGAGGGGTCAAGGTTAGGGGACATGATATGAGACGAGGTCTCAGACATCATTTGGTATTTTCTTCTCCCTCACAGATTCCAAGGTGGTGGAAGGGTGTTGGGGGAAGGGGTGAAAGAGAGAAAAGAAATTACAGGGAGAGAAGGGGAGGAAGAGGCTCTAAAGAGCAGATAGGGGAAAAAGACATCCCAAGGTTCTCTTTTAGATGCTAGTGACTATGATTTCTGTAGCTAACTACCTTGATTGCTATAGTACCTTTTATTTTAGATTTTCTTCTCTTTTGTTTTTATTCCCTCCACTTGTCAATTCTGACTTGATAAGAACAGTCACTTCATATTGCTTCATGAAGATTCTCTCCCAGTTTCCTCCAGGGTCACTTTCTCTTTCTTTTCAGGCACCTGGACTCAGTCTACACACATATCGTTACTGCATCAGCTAGAATCATGTTTGAACACAGTTCTGGTTAACAGGGCCCTCGCTCAGTTTCCCTGGCCAGTGCATAAAGGATTGAACTATGATATAAATTATTTTGTTAAATTATACTAACAACTAGAACTGGGCATGTGGGTCTGGCAAAGCACTCCAGTTCTAGTGTTCTGATCCAAAGCCCAATGGGATTCTTTCCAATTACTTCAATGGGCTTTGCAACAGGCCCTAAATGGGGATCTGCTTGCGTTCTTGAGACTCATCTGTGCTAGAGATCTCAGACAACCCATACAGGGATTATAAACCTATAACAGGGTTTAAAAGAGAACTAGATAAATTCATGGAGGTTAAGTCCATTAATGGCTAGTAGCCAGGATGGGTAAGGATTAGTGTCCCTAGCCTCTGTTTGTCAGAGGGTGGAGATGGATGACAGGAGAGAGATCACTTGATCATTACCTGTTAGGTTCACTCCCTGACTGGGACACCTGGCATTGGTCACTGTCGATAGACAGGATACTGGGCTAGCTGGACCTTTGGTCTGACCCAGTATGGCCATTCTTATGTTCTTATGCCAAATCCCTGTTAAAACACACAATTGTGGTGTATTCATCAGCTGGAACTGTTTGCTCTGCTCTGTACCTTTACATTTCCAAGAAGTCTGTCTATTGACTGGGGCAGCTGCCATTTCGCAAGGTAGAGTCGATGCAGCATGTTATTTAGAATATACTCTGTGTGCTCCTTTCTTGTTCTGTGATTTCCCTTAATCTAAAATACAAGGCATTCGGAGAGAAAGGATATGGTTGCTCACTTCATAAGGAAATACCATACCAAGTACGTACTATACTAATTTTCATACTGCGTGGAGCGATTGGGTGATTTTTCAGCCTCTCATGAACTTCGCCCCCTCTCTAGATACTGCTAAATCATCCCAGCTAGTTATGACTCTTAACCTCGGGGCTCATAAATATATTTCTGAGGAACAATATTTTATCTTTGGAATGTACCTGATTACACCAAATCAAAAGGATCTTCAAACCGTGCTCCCTGTGGAAGATACCCTCACTTCCCTCACATGTGCTTCATTCTCTCCTCCGTCATTGTTGCCCCCAAGCATTCCTCTCCTCATTAACCCCATACAGCAGCCACCAGCCCTTCAGCTTGGTGATATGAGGAGCCTGCATCACCAGCCAAAAGGGCAAGAAGAAATAGCCCTATGGTGTTAAGTGCTGAGGTAAAGAGCCACACCGAAAGAGAGACATTTCCAGTGCACAGCAATAAGTTTTATTGGACTTTCAAAACTTAGGAACTATGCTACATGTTCTTGAGCACCATCTACTGACACCTTAACTATTAATATATAGGCAGACATCTCTTATAACATATGGTCCCCCAGAGGATGCTGATCTAGGAGTTCTGATTCCTGCCCTGCATGTTTCAGCAGGAGCACAGAGCATGTCATAAAAGTTTGTTTGCCAAGTTGTGTTGCCTTCTTTCTTGGCTCTATGATTTTATGAGTAATTGATCTTAATTAAATGGTGGGAAATGAATAGATTACACAGACCCTCAGCCCTACTTCTCTGCCCATCTGCCCCTGAAACACTTGGTCTAACTATAGGCCAAGAGGGGACATTTTTATAGTAGCCCCTTTGTTAAAATATTGACAGCACATCACTAGTTAAGAATGCCCCAGTGTTAATTAGGAGTAACTCCAAACCAATGGAATTATTCCAGTGCAAAACTTGTACAAGTGGGGACACAATCAGTCCTATAAATTCCAAAGTGGGCTAGTCTTTTTGTCATCTTGTGTAAGATACTGAATCCCCTTCCCTCGCCTCCCCATTCTCCAACCCCATAATGAGGTGTTGTAGAGCTGCCCAGGACATGGCTGCCACCCAGTAGCTCTGCTGCCCATTTCTCTTGACAATACTTGCTCACATCTAGCGATGTGCACAGAACTCCTGTGACCCTAAGACAGGAGAAATTCCTCTGCATGGACCCAGTCTCCCATCAAATAAAACACATTGTAAAGCAAGTTACCTAAGAGCTTGTGAAGGGGAAATTTCTGTCCTTACCCCTCATTCTGCTTTGGGGTCTCCAAGATGGGAGGGATCTTGTTTGGGGGAATCCCTCCTCTCCAAGTCACTGTTTAAGGTTGGTCCTTCTGGATAAGATCATGGGCTAAGAATGGACAATCAGACTGTCTATCATCAGCTTTTATCACATTTATATTAATTATATGTAGGTTTTGCAAAAGCAGACACTAGAAAAATCCATGTTATTTTTGCCACTTCATTCTAAACCTAGACCTGCGCGGTAGAAAGGTTGTATGCAGTTCATCTTGCAAATGGCAGCATGGAGAGGATCAGCTTTAACATATCAGTACACAGTGAAGCTTGGTGCAATGCAGTGACCAGATGAAAGAGTCTAGATTTAAATATATATATATACCACTGGATTTTGAAATTAGGATATATACCACTGGATTTTGAAATTAGGACAAGTAGGTAGAAATTTCCTGCACAGATTTTAAAAGATATTGCTCTGCCATGTTCTAGGCACATGTTTTCCTTTAAGCCCTGAAGTGCTGTCAATAAGAGTTACCACTGGTGAGTCACCATGCTATTTATTGCACCCTCAAAGAGAGCTGAATTGCTTTGCTCGAGTGAACTAGGAACTAACTGCTAACTTCCAAGTACAGTACACTATGTTTCTGGAGTAGTAAAAAAGGAAATGGATGTGTGGAACCTACCTATGGTACCTACAATGGCTATTTTTACTTCTATAGGCCCCGGCCCTGATTCAGTCCTTACTAAGGCAAACTCACATTGAGTTCAATAGGACCAAGATTTTTCCCTGAGTTATGACTGCACTGGTGTGAAGACCACAGTGCAAATGAATTAAATAGAAGTTTGCTCAGTTGTATTGTTTTGTGTGTATGTGTGTGAGAGAACATGCATAAGAGAGAACAAGTGCTTTGAGATCTACGTGCTTTGAGATCTAAAGCAATATATAAGAGCTTTGAGATCTAAAAGCAATATGTAAGAGCTACGTATTATTTTTATGTGTCTCTGTATGTGTGTTTTCTATATGGTGTAAAAATCTTATATGGTGTCCATTAAGGTGCTTCCAAAGAATGTTTTCTGTGTGTGTGTGTGTTATAGAAAAACATGTTTTGTTTCTGTACGTAGGTGGAAGAGAGAACACATATATTTATGTATATTTCCATACTGTGTGTAAGAGTGTGTTTTCTGTGAGTCTCTCTCTTTGTATATATGGCCAAAATACTGGATTTGACTAATATATCTCAGGTGAAGGATAGGCACTAAATAATGAATTTGTAAGATTCATAACGATGTATGGGGACCACAGAAGAAGCTTTCAATACAAAACTTTTATAAATCCACATCTCTTTTTTTTCCTATTTAAACACTACTGAATGAAAGTGGCATTTTTTTTAATGAGACTGCAAGTCATCTATAATAACAATTATCAGTTTGGAAGATGTGCTATTCATATAAAAGCCAGAAACAATATCCCCTTTTAGCTCATACAGTGTTAAACCATCCAGCTTTTCTATGCTCATCCACAACTAAAAGTTTTGAGGGGGGAAGCTTTTGCACAACTTTTCAATCACAAAGCCTGCCCTTTATGTTACTTTTCCACTTTGCTGAATAAACTAAAAACAAGACTTCAAAAAAGGCACAACAGCAAATTACTGAGCTGAGAAGCCATAATTAGAAAGGAAATGAAGAAAATGGACAGTGGGGTGCTGTAATGTGAAATGTGACATTGATAAATCAAAGGAAACCTGGAATTTGAGTAGTAGATATTTCAACTGATTACAGACGATAGCTTGCATTCTTTGTTAGTGTAGACAATCTTCCATGTTCTTAGAGAGATGAAAAGGAGCAATGGCTGCTATATCATTGAAAACATAATACCCACACAAATAAATAGATTTTCTTTTTAATTCCTGCTAAAGGAGAAACAGCTTTAAACATAGCTATGTGCCAGGAGTTGTTTAGGAGCAGTCCAAGGGGTCTTTGTGTCTGGAACTAAACAATTACTTAATTAGGTCTTCCAGAGCTTATTTTTTCCATGGAGGCTAGCACATTTAAGGGCACACCGTAGCTCAGAAATGAGATGGACTTTAACAGCAAAGAAATTAAACAACTAAACACATGCTGGGCAAAGTTAAAACATTTTCAGCTAAAAAGTGCCTTACAGTTAGTATAAAAGTCATGTAGCTTTATGGGGTATGAGTAGAATAATTCGGCTGTACACCTTGTCCTGTTGTTTCAATAGCACAAACTGTGTATTGATACACTGTATTTTTCCATCTCGCTCAGTTTTAGAAAGTGAGGTGCCTTTAGGTACAAAATGTAATATTTGAGGGTGAGATGTGTTGGTGGGGGACATGTATCACACCTCCTGAAATGATAAAATATCATAAGATGTGGTCATGGGTGTAGTTTCGGGGGACAGGGGACGTTGCTCCTCCAATCTGCAAGCCTCAAGCAGGCGTAGAATTTGCCCTCACATGCAACCCCTTTGGTCTGACTGGAGCTAGCCACCCAAATATAGAAGTCAAACTACGCCTATGGATGCGGTTTAAAAAACGGGCCAGGCCAACCAAAAACTCTTATTGCCTAACAAAGATTCCTATCTGTGCCAAAAGGAGGCTGCCTTTAAAAAGTCAGCACTTTGCAACAGTTACTGTACAATGGCATCTGAAAATTGGGAAAAAAGTCTGTCTTACCTGTGAATTTTTTTTCTAGGCCCATCCATGTCCGAGTGTCTTCACAGTGAACATTCCCCATCTCCATGACAAATGGAGACAGACCAGATCTTTGCTCTGAGCCTGAGCTTAGGGCCACCCTCAAGAAGAACTTGCTAGAACAATAGCTTCCAAAGTTGAAAAATACTAACTCTGTACAAGTTTAAAAGTGCTACTTAACTCAAAATGGAGGCCAAAGTTTGACTTGTTAAGAGCCAAATATTTTCTGAGTTTAGCGTTTTGAGGTAAAAAACCTTGAAGCCAGTGAAGAACTTGACACATTTCAATAAAAACCTTTTTGCTCTGTCTCAAATAGAGACCTGCAGTCTGCCATGTGTGCAGCTGGAAGGCAGAAATGTATGGGGAGTTGTTCCAGAGGGGCAACCCTAAGCCCAGGCCTAGTCTTAGTTGCCATAGAGATGAGGAACACCCATTGGACACTTTCTGAAAGGGATGGAACTGAGAAATTATTTATTCCCCTACATTTAGATACCATTGTGTGGTAACCAAACAATTACATTTAGCAGCAATGACTGTATGGTATCTCTCCTTATGATTGCTTACTATTATTGCCATGTGACAATGGTAAAGAGTCACAGAAAGACTGACTTTCTTTTAACACTGATCAGGGGGAGTGGGCAAGGTTCTAGTTAGAAGCTCTATGGTAAAGCTGAGAGGGGGAGACATAGGCCATATAGTATTTTTTTTTTATCCAAACTGCATGGGTTTAGCTCTTAGAATCAGAATTCCAAAGCAAATATTCACAAGTACAATTTTGAAATTTGCTCGCCATGAATATTTGGCAATATTTGTTTAAAATGTGCTTTTTCAGTGATCATTCCTACCACTGATCTCATTTGCTAGAATACTTGCGGAAAGCAAAAACAAAGGGTACAAATGAAGCCAGCTCTGTGCTGAACCTAATCAGTTGCAGCATGAGCATGTACCTGATTCCATGCTATGAATGAAAAAGAGCAAGAACCTCCTTCTCCTTCCTCACAGTACTACCAGTTAAACTATTCTAGATAACTAGCCTTTTAATCAACCTGGACTGCCTCCAGTCAACCACAGCCCTTCCTACTTTCCAGTGCAAGGAACTCTCATCCAACTTCACATAGCAAAAATCAACTGAATTCAAAACAGTATCTATCTAAGAATGACAAAGTGGAACAAAAGAAATGATCTTCATAACACTTTCTCTGATGGGTCCTGGCCATCTTTTCTTCATGGAGAAATGGGGTCAACCCAAACTCATGCCTATATAACCTTTATATCACCTCACACCAACACATACTTTTACTCTTTCACAGTGTGTACAAAGAAAAGACAAATAGCAATAATACAGTGAGGAAAAAAATACCCTGCATCCATGAAGAGTCTTATAGAGGGTCACATTACAAGACTGGAGTTTAAATCTGTCAGTTTTATTTCGTGAAGTACCCATGCTGTGTTCTAAACATACATCTGTGCAACAATATGTAAAGAAATATATATTGTGAGTCAACTCTCCTCCACCTTCATGAAAGGATGGGAATGGATTGCCTTGGGTTTTTTTCATATGAAAATGAAAAAAAAAGGAGTGAAATACAGGAAATGCATTTTATCAGACTAGAAAAATAATAAAATACATAACCATTTAGGAACCCTCCTGCCTGATTCTGGAAAGTCCTCTAAGATTTTGCATCAAGGAACTTGTGAAAGAGCAGTTCAAATCTCTCTGTGGTTGTCTTCCTGGATCTTTTCATTTGAACACTAACCATGCTCAGTGAAGCATTAACTACAAATGAACACAGAGCTTTCAAAACTTCAGAAGTGGCAGTTGGGATCCCTCAATGGGGCTCTGCATGGCTCAGAGATCTACACTGCAAAGTGACCTGCTAGCATCGGGGCCTCAAACATTTACAGTATAAGCATCTCAAGCAACTTCCAAATGTATCAGCAAAAACTGGTTGCCTATTAGAAGAAAAATTACAATACAATTCTACTGGAAACCTCCTATGTATTTAGATGATAAGCTCTTCAGGACAGGGACTATTTTTAACTATGTGTTTGTACCGTGCCTAGTACAATGATTTCAGTTGCAGCCTATAGTAACTACTGTAATACAAATAATAATAACCTGTGTGACATTTAAAGAGGCCAGTTAAGACAGTGAATTATGTATTATTAGAGGTGATCCTTAGGGCAACTTGTCACTGTTTCCTACATGTTTCTCTACCTATGTGTAATGTACTGTATATCCAGTTTTGTTATACAACTTTCCCCCTCATGTTATTCTCCCATCAGTTCCCTGAGGCAGTCAAAGTCTGCTTTTCTGAATTAGCTGATGGGCCAAAACCCACTCAGTTTCATGAAGGTAATTCTGGTGCAAATCCATTAGCTTGAATGGAGTTACTCTGGAATCATATTGGTGTAAACGAGTGGAATTTCACCTGATATAAATCATTTCCATGCATGATATATGTTTCAACAGAAGAATTATGACCAGATGTCTCTTCAGATTTCATCAATTTACTCTGAAAATGGAAGGGAGAGGAGTTGCTTTTCTCTGATATCTCAGACAATAGACAAGGTTTTGCCACTCTCATCCCCAGCTCTTTCCCATACATTCAACAGCTAATAAGTTACAAGGAGTCCACTCAACAAGCATCTAATGCAATTTAAAATGGAAAGACCTGGCAAGAAATGAGGTAACAGGTGCCTGGTATCCATTTATCATGTATTTACAGTTGGAAGCATTACAAGTTCAATCTTTCTAAAAAAGGTTTGGAACTCAATGACTCTGAAGGAATGTTAGACAAGAGCTCCGTTCCTTAGTTTGGATAGAATCGGTTTGCTAGTGCCTGCAACTGGAAATGAGAGAGAGAGAGAGTGTGTGTGTATGTTTGGAGAGAGAGAGAGAGAGAGAGAGAGAGAGAGGAGGAGGAGGCGAGTAAATTGGACTTTTAGATTGGTAATCCCGGGACTTTCCAGGCTTGGGAAACCTCCAGGAAAGCCTTTCAGGCTTACCAGTGTCTTCAGGTTTTATAATAAAAAAACCTGAACTTGATTTTCTTTAAATGCGCAGTGTCCCTTTACCCTAGCTGTTGCTGAAAGCAAAAGGAACACCTCAGATCAGATCAGGAATGTTAGCACTGTTCGTCAAGATAAATAGGAGTCTGATTGATAATCACAGCTATCACTTGTAACTGAATTAATTTATCAGGACATAAACCCTGCATGAACACACACACTGAGAGATGGGTAGAATCTCTCCCTGGAGATATTTGCAGAAGTTAAACTGAAAATCTTACATATTTATTACACTGCTTATTCTCTAAAATTAAAATATATATATATATGTTGCACATAAATAACAACAGCAGTGCAAGATACAGATTTTTTAGAGGTAAAGATGTTATTACCTCTGAACAGAGACTGGCCAAAACTCCAGTTCTGGACTCCCCAACCTTGGATCAAGGTTTGATTTGAACTTTACCACCAGACTCTCTTTATATAATGAGCTGAACTAAACCCCTGGATGTGAACAAGCCCGAACTTTTAGCTCAGTCCCTTTTGTCTCTCTGAAGCTTTCAGATACCATAGTCAGCTGAAGAAGGCCAAATCCTGAAGCCCATTATCAAACAAAACTCTCATTGGCTTCAATGCTTTGGTTGCCTGAGAGAGGGAGAGTAAGGATTTGTACTAGACTAAGGAAGGTAGTATTCAATATGCTTGGAATAGCACAGATAGTACTTGTTCTGGTGAATGACCACCTCCTTTCCACAGATATGTAAGTTCTTTGGGACACAGGCTGTCTTTTCATTATGTGTCCAGCACAATGATGCCTCATAGACCAAACCAAGGGCAACTGTTTCTCCACTGCCAGAGCTCTCTTCTATGGCATCCCAAGGTTCAATCCTCAGTCCCAAATTATTTCATACCTACATGTGCTGTTGGGATTGGTGGTGAGACAACAGTAGCTGAAACACCATCAGTACATCGATTCTGATTCTATCATTAGCATGTCTCAAAGGAGACCATCATATGAGCATGCTGCCAGATGACTTGAGACCAATGCATAGGCCCTGGAAACTCAGGGCTTGTTTACATACCGTTTTTGTACTGGTTTCATTAAATCAGTTTAGAAAACAGTTAAATAAGTGTAGCCCCCTAGAGTAGGCACTCGTAAACTGGTTTAAGAAAACAAAACAAGAACGACCATACACACACTTTTCATCAAAAATATTTCAACAAACTCTAACGTTAGTGCTTCTGAAATGTGTCAGATTGAAAGCCTTAAGACTGAAGTTCATGGTCAATCTATAAGAGGGTCAATCAGCAGGGACTTAGGTAGTGCAATAATCCGTATGCTATATTGCCACCAACTGCCTCAATTCTGACCTGGAAGAAGATCAATATCTAGAGTTGAGAAATTAGCTCAAACAACGAGGAGTCCTTGTGGCACCTTAGAGACTAACAAATTTATTTAGGTATAAGCTTTTGTGGGCTATAACCCACTTCATCAGATGCATGGAGTGAAAAATACAGTAGGCAGGCATAAATATACAGCACATGAAAAGATAGGAGTTGCCTTAGCAAGTGGGGGGTCAGCGCTAATTAGGCCAATTCAATCAGGGTGGATGTGGCCCATTCCCAACGGTTGACAAGATGGGGTGAATATCAAGAAAGGAGAAAATACTTTTTATAGTGACCCAGGTACTCCCAAATCTTTATTCAGGCTTAATTTGATGGTGTCCAGTTTGCAAATTAATTCCAGTTCTGCAGTTTCTAATTGAAGTCTGTTTTTGAAGTTTTTTTGTTGAAGAATGGCCACTTCTAAGTCTGCTATTGAGTGTCCAGTGAGATTGAAGTGCTCTCCTAACATTTTTGAATGTTACAATTCTTGATGTCTGATTTGTGTCCATTTCTTCTTTTGCGTAGAGACTGTCCGGTTTGGCCAATGTACATGGCTGAGGGGCATTGCTGGCACATATCACATTGGTAGATGTGCAGGTGAACGAGCCCCTGTGTGGCTGATGTGGTTAGGTCCTATGATGGTGTCCCTTGAATAGATATGCGGACAGATATGCGGACAGGTTAGCTCAATTTCCATGCCCATTCAGACTTTGGCCTCACTGTTGAGACTGCCAATAAATCTGGCAATCAGTGCCCATTGTGTTAGTAGTTTTTGTAACATAGCCCATTGTCCACCTTGAATTGGACTAATGCCAATAAGCTCCATTTCAACAGACACCAGACTATAAAATGTTTTCATTATTACCAACCTAGGCTGGATTCCAATTTGTTATCTAGAAATGACAGTCTCTTTGAGACTGATCCCAAAGCCTACTTAAATCAATAGAAGTCTTTCTATTGACATGAATGGGCTTCGAATCAGGCCTTAAACCCACTACTATTTTCTCCTTTCAAAATCATGGATGAATATCACACTCACAGCACTGAGTGTGAAGTGTCCTGTCAACTAAAAGCACACGGTGTCTCTCTGTAGCCTTCCTCTGAACCAGTCCATTCCAAGTTCCAAGAAGAATCTGTTTACAAGAATGTAGCTGGCAGTGTAATACACTGGGAGGAAGAAGTCACTGTGCTGACTCCCAAATTCAAATTATTACCTTGAGTCATGTCCTGGCATGCTGGCTTGTCTAAAGCAACACTGTCACATCTACATTACATCAAATTATAATGCCATCCTAACCAAACAATAAGGAACAGAGGACTGGGCTGCGTGGCTGTGCATTAGACCATCACCCCCAGATAACATGGTTCAAATTTGGGCTAGGTCACATGTGAAAATAAATTCAGTCATTTTTTGGCAGCTTGTGGTTGCATGTCACATAAGCTTATAGTACAGATATTGGCCAGAGCAACTGCGAACAGTAGAACTTTGTACCCTCCCAAGAACACTGAATGATTAGTTTTCTGTTCTAAAGTTTGCTTGTGGTATTATGCAGGATTTGGGAGTTTGCGGATGGAAAATGGTAAGCTATCCCTGCATACGGAATGCAAAAAGCTCAGTTTCTCCTTCTGCCACAGGAGGCACTGATTTATTGTTGAAATGCCTTGTCCACCTGGGAAACTACACTGAAGTTTTGAATTTGTGTGACTATTTCCTGTAGAGAGAGAAATAATCCAAAACCCAGATGGGAATATTCATGCAATGGGAGGGAGAAACCTGGTGAGTAGTAATGCCAACAGAGTAATAGAAGTGATATTGGAAAGCAAATTACATACAAGAGTCCTACTGCAGTAGCACTAGAGAGTAATACAGCAGTAAAACAGTTGTAGGTTATATCATCAAACATTATTGGGTAAGCAGAAAATAGCCCTTGCCTGTATGACATCTGGAAAATCGGGTTAATTTCTGGTATTCTCATTACCAGAAAAATTGACAAACAGGAGGGAATTCTGAAAACGGCAATATAATTACACCTCTGCCCTTATATAACGCGACCCGATATAACACGAATTCGGATATAACGCAGTAAAGCAGCACTCCAGGGGGACGGGGCTGCGCACTCTGGCAGATCAAAGCAAGTTCGCTATAACGCGGTTTCACCTATAACGCGGTAAGATTTTTTGGCTCCTGAGGACAGCGTTATATCGGGGTAGAGGTGTATTGAGGACAGATAAGGAAAGATTAAAAGAATTATGTAAATATATCTTGACTAAACAGTTACTGGGCCGTGGGGCAGGGTGAACATGACAAGAGTCTACAAATATCTGAAGGATATAAACACCAAGTAGAAAGAGGAATTGTTTTGGACGGTACAAGGCCATATCAGGAAAAGCAATGGGATGAGATTAAGAAAGAGAACATGTGAGATACATTTAACTGAAAACTTCCTGATGGTGGGATATATTAGGTTGTGGAATAATCTGCCATGGAAAGATCCATCACTTGAAACATTTAAGACTAGACTGGATAAAAGTACAGTAGGAACATCCCTGTATTGATGGGGAGTTGGGCTAGACACATTGTAGGTCTTTTCCATCTCTAACATGTATGGTTCTGTGATTCATAATATATTTGGCAAATGATAATGCAAATCACAAAGAGATACTGGGGTAGAGCCTCAGCTAGTGTAAATTGTCGCAGGCCCATTTAAATCAATTAACACACGTTGAGGGTCTCCCCCATACTATATAGAAGAAGAAAGGGAATATATTACACTTCCTAGAAATGGTTGAACATATTAAGCAGGGTCCATATAATTTAGAGTAGTAGAACATCCCTGACTGTCCTCCTTAGAAATAAATCACTGTCAGAATCTTCTGTATGATTAAGCAATTACTGTATATACTCGTTCATTAGCCCGTTCGATTATAAGCTGCCCCCCCAAGATGGTTAGGTAAAAATAGCAAAAACTGTATGACCCTTTCATAAGCCGACCCTATATTTCAGGGGTTGGCAAACTTTGGCTCCTGGCCCGTCAGCGTAAGCTGCTTTTTGTTTTGTTTTGTTTTGTTTACTTGGAGCATCTGCAGGCACGGTGCCCCTCAGCTACCAGTGTCCGTGGTCCAATGGGAGCTGCAGGAAGTGGCACCATTGGCTGGGAACAGCAAACTGTGGACATTGGGAGCTGAGGGGCTCTGTGCCTGCAGATTCTCCAAGTAAACAAAATGTTTTCCGACCCCTGCTATATTTTAAAAGCTGGCATCACAAGTTTTGCTAGAATTATTTTAATGTAATCTAACGGAAAACCTGTTGTTGTTATAATAATAACTGAACAAATATGTATTCACCTTCAAAATTACAGTCAATTTTTAAAATCAGTAAATGGATATTTAAGACAAGTAACTTAGAAGATTATGAGACTTTAAAAAGTCTTAAAATCCTTCAAAGTCTGAATCAGTCTCTGATTCACCAAACACTTCATTAAACTTAGCTTCAGTCACAGTTGCACCTGCATTGTCATCGTAGATGTCGGCAGTGTAGTCTTAAGACTCAGATTCGGTCTCATCATCAGACTCTGTTGTGTTATCATCAAATATGGCATCATCTTCTGACCCGTCGAGTGCATTGCTGATACAGCATTTCCTAAATGATTTTTCTACCATTTCCGAGGGAATGGACACCCATGTGTCCTTGATTCACTGGGCGACCAGATTGATTTTGGGCTTCATAAGATTCCCGCCTTTTGTCAACTTCGCCATACCTGAGCACATCCATTCAGACCACATTTTGTGTAGCCTGTCTTTAAAGGGTTTGTTCAGGCAGACATCAAGCGGTTGTAGAAATGAAGTTAAGCCTCCAGGTATTACAGCCAAAGTAGTTTTCATATTTTTGGCCACATTTTTCACCTCATCTGTCTTGTGTGCCCTGAACATGTCCCAAACAAGCATAGCAGGTTTCTTGAAAAGTGCTCCTGGTCTCTTGTTCCACACTTTTTCCAGCCATTCAATAGTCCCACTTTCATCCACCCATCCCTTTTCGTGTGCACGTACGATGACACAAGCAGGAAATTTCATGTTTTTAGGCAAGGTTTTTCTTTTAAAAATAACAACAGGAGGGAGCTTTGATCCATTTGCCAAACATGATAAAACCACCATAAAATGGATTTTTTCATGGCCAGTGGTTTTAATTAAAACTGTTTTTTTGCCAACACCGGTTACCGTTCTGTTGCTCAGGAGATCGGATGTCATTGGTGTTTCATCCACATTTCCTATTTGTGACAGTTCAAATGCATATTCCTTTCAATATTTTATAATAAACCTTTGGAAAGATTCAATTTTTTCTTCCAGATCTCTAGGCAGTTTTTGTGCTATCTTTGTTTGCTGACAAAGACAGAGACAATGATGGTTCATGAAGCAAGTACACCAACCCATTGATGCGACAAACATTGACGGCTTTACTGACTTGTATTTGTCGTCTTTCGACATGTGCAGAGCATGCAGATGAATTCCAGTTCTAGTGACAATGTTGTTGACATTCAACAACCCAATTATTGAGATCTTTCTCTAGCTCAGGAAATGAAGCGCACCTCGTTGGGCATTTTTTCTTGCTTCTTGGTGTGTCTTTTAGTGTTGTTTTATTTTTTCGCTATTCTCTTACTTGCTTCTCATTGATACAGAATTCATGAGTAGCAGCACAATTATTGTTCGCATCTGCATATTCAACAACTTTAAGTTTGAATGCTGCATGATAAGAAGATCTTTTTCTTTTGATTTCACCGTTGTTCATTTTAAAACTAGTATGAAAATAGATTATTATTGTAGTTATAGATTTTGTAGGACTTTATATAGAAATGTCACCTGCTTTATCACTGTCAAATTATTATTGTTCTTTGTTTATTTCAAAGCAGCCCTGTAGATTGGCATGTCTGTAGGGATAACAGGCTATTTCAATTTTATTAGAGCTTCCATCGATTCTGCACGTTATATTTTCATATTGGCTCAAGACTTATAGGGGCCATTTCAAGCTAATCTAGCCATTAAACAAAGCCCTTGAAACTTTAAAAGGCTGCAGTATTGACATCAATAAATGGGTTGGCAAACTTTGGCTCCTGGCCTGTTAAGGTAAGCCATTGGCGGGATGTTTTGTTTACTTGGAGCTTCTGCAGGCATGGAGCCCCTCAGCTCCCTGTGGCCGCGGTTTGCTGTTCCCAGCCAATGGGAGCTGCGGGAAGTGGCACCACTTCCCGCAGCTTCCATTGGCTGGGAACAGTAAACCGCGGCCACAGGGAGCCAAAGGGTAGCAGGGGTAATGGCAGTGGAGGAATGGCTGAGCCGTGCAGAGTACATAGAAA